>NC_061509.1:218156194-218243617 GCF_022539505.1 Lolium rigidum
ACGGCTCCGGAAACACTTGCGCAACGGTCCGATTTTCCGTGGCGGAAGGGCGCCCAAGCGCGACGGACCGAAAAAAACGTCGTTGGACTTTGCTTGACGCAGTTTCCACAACAGAACCCATATCGTCGGGTTAGGCCCATGGGCGACGAAAAATACCCCTTAGCGGACGATTTTGAGACGTTGTCTATCAGAACTTTTCTTGTAGTGTCATTTACTCATTTTTTTCGAGCAGGGCTTGGAAACGGTTCATCAAGACTTCTCCGGGTGAATGGAAATCGGAGCTTATATTTCAAGATCGCCCTATAAGTAGTACTATAGCTATGTCCACGAATCTCGTTGATCTTTTGTTTCAATACCATGCATTATCATACTTGATTATTAGTTTGATTGAACTATTTTTTTGTAAAATGTTTGAAGCAGGAACCCGGAAATAACTTATGTGGATACTAATTCTGCCAGTTCATTCGCGAGATGGCCTGTCACCGAGACCCGGAGATGGCTATACATGCCCTTCATGTACGTGAACAATATTTCACAATATTTTTTTTTATTACCATCAATTTTATTGAGTTCCATTCATATATATTGATCTCCTTTTAAAAAATTTAGATGAAACGCGTGCGGGACTCTCCCCTAACGGTGGATCACATACGAGCAATTCAAGAGCAATTTGCGGGATTCTTAGTTAGGAAGGTCATAGCTCCAACTGGAGCATACCATCGGGAGTTCATATATGACATTAGGGATATGAAATAGATATGTAAATAGGATCGACTTTATATTGTAAACATGCATTACGTGTACTGTATTTCATGATGATGTATATATATTCATGACAATGTTTGTGGTTTCTTGAGTGATGAATGCATTGCAGATTTGAACGAATAACATAAAAGTCTGAAACTCTGCCGCGACATAGAAACGCTGCTCCACCCTAAACCTCTGCCGCGGCAGAGAAATTGCCATTTCCTCTGCCGCGACAGAGACTCTTTAATCCCGGTTTGTCTTACGAACCAGGACTAAAGGTCCGCCACCACAAGCCGCCTAGAGGATCCTTTACTCCCGGTTTATATTTGAACCAGGACTAAAGGTATAGGCCTTTAGTCCCGATTGTGCAGTCCCGGTTGCACAACCGGGACTAAAGGCCCAAATGCACCGGGATAAAATCCCTGTTTTCCACTAGTGATATATAACACGCACATGATCTGTCCAACATGGGTATCGCTTCTTGGCTGACTATGATTTCCATATCTCTGCTGCAATGTACTACTCCCTTCTTTCGCTTTTAACCGACGCGGAGTTAATTAGTTCAGTGCATGCATGAGTGTGGAACCCGCGTCGATTCGATTAATACAGATCAGAGGTAGTACCTCCGTTTCAACGTGTCTCAACTTTATATAGATAAAGACGTATTAAGAATTTAAGATACATTTTAGTGTGTAGATATATTCATAGAAGGAGTAGTACTTCCCCTCAAAAAGAAGGAGTAGTACTTGTAAGGTTCATAGAGGAAGCGGGATATCCCTTGGGTTTCATAGGTGTAGATGCACCCATTATTCAAAAAATATATTTTAAAATGTTAAAAAAATTCGAGGAGAAGCTTCTAGGTATGGTGTACATCCGGACATTTTATGTGCGCACACAAAATTCCTCAAAAAAGTGACATTGTCTATGACTTTTGAAAAAAGATAATTTTTGGTGCTCCAAAATAGCTTGTTATGAGATATCTTTTTACCACAAAATTTTATGTGTAAATATAGCATATTAGGATGTACACCTAGATTAGTTTTGCAGAATCTTTTGACATTTCGAAAATACAGTTGAAATGCATATTCCATAATAGGTGTATTTAGACATATGAACCAAAACCACCATGCATGTCGGAGGAAACCTCTTTCTCTATAAAAAAAAAGTGTGTTCACAAACGGAAACTTTTTCGAGCGTCGTCACTGTCAGCTGATATAGCATACAAAGTTGCAAATTAAACTCTACAACATCATGCTGGTGCCTAGCAATTAATGGTCGGCGCGTACGTTCCTGGTAATTCGCCCGAATGTTACCGCGTACTCTATTTTTTTCTGAAAAGGACTTACTGCATGCGTACTACTAACTGCAGATTAGCGGATCCTAGACGACCTAGAGAAGAGAGAAAATTACGGGACAAGATGCTTGGGATACCGTTAATCCCTGGCCTGGATGCTGGCTAATCTGCAATTCTCCCTGATGTTCTTACTGACTGCTTGTCCCCCAATGTGTGTGTTTTTTAACGCCCGTGCACACGCTGTGATTAATGCATCTAATCTTCTTTACATTTATGCTAGTCATTAATGACTCAAGTTGCTCTGGCTCTCCTTTAATTGCGAGTCAGGAATAGCAAGCGTGCACACATCCAGGTGTCGACGTCGGAGCTAATCTGATTGCGGCTAGGGTTTGGATCGATCCATTTATTGATTGAAAGATTAACTCGGCCCTCCAATTCCGTGCTGGTTTAATTCGGACGATACGGACCACATGGCCATCCGCGATTTTGCCATTTACAGCACTACCTTAATATTGATCGGTCATTATCGTATGTGATTGCTATATCTGAGAACTAGACGTGTGATAGCACGTAGCCCAAGCCCAGCTTAGGTAACTACTCTGTTGTACTGCTGTAGAAGAGCACAAAACATGAATATAGCAGTAGAAATGCAGAGTCGGGTAATGACTTTTACTGCAAGTGCAGGGTTGTTTTGGTCGGACTCGGACAACAACAGAATTAACAATTGCATGCGTACTGCCCCTGGCAAGGTCAACTTGGCGTATCTCTTGCTCATGCTGGATGGATCGACGAGGATTACGCAATTAATGGCCCAATCAGGATGCGTAATCTTACTAGTCCTCCCGCGCACGTGAACTTCATAAATGAGCCAGGGGGACCAACCAACTAACCGCTCGTTCCATCGATCCGTAGAGTCATTACCCGACGCCGTAAGGGCATTTCCAACGGATCGACCAAAACGGCGATCTAAATAGTTCAATTATGTTTATTTGGATCGTATCGGTGGAGCCAAGATATTATGACGAATAGGTTAACGGGGCAGACGCATCGGCACATAACTCCGAGGTTCTCTTTTTTTGCGAAAAATCCACCGACCTATTGATAATCATCAATAGTAGTACAAATAGCTCAATAAGTAAAAGAAATTAAAAATAAATTCTTGGACCATATACCGAAGACTACAAACACTAGAGCGAGCCGAAGGCGCGCCGCCGTTCTCGTCCCTCCCGTAGTAGGGCTGCAAGAAAAGATTGAGACTTGAGAGCAACTAGAGTTCAACTCGTCTTATAGCTCAATTTGAGATCCAGCCGAAAATGAAATGAGCCGAGTATAAGTTTCCAACGTAGCTCGTCCTAAAAACGAGTTGATCTTGAGCGACCACTAGCTCGCTTGATTTGACCTCGTTAGCTCCAAATAATATAATTATGTCTAATTATTTTTGTGATATTCTGAAATAAATAGGATAACTTGTTACCTTATATGATGTGAAAATGATATTTTACTTCCTTCCGTGTGCAACAAAATATGGATGGTTAATTAATTTGGTGAGAAATTTCGGCATTAATGGTTTGTGGTATGCCCCTATAAATAGCCATCATAGGCCTTCTGACCAAAGTTTGACTGCAGAAAATTTTATTATCTTGGCTTTGATTAAAATAATATTTAGTAGTGTTTTGCTATGGTGTCGTTGTGTGCTTTACTAGTTGCAAACTGCATTCGAATACAGGAAATTTTCTTGTCATTTTTAGCTCGAGATCGACTAGAGATCGTTATAAGCTGACTATGAGCCAACATTATGGCTCGACCTTTCGCTCGACTCAATCAGAGTTCACCCGAATTTTAGTATGAGCTGAGCTGAGCCTAGTGTAAGTTGCTCAAACTCGACTTGCTTGCAGCCTATCTTTCACTGGAGCCAGGCAAAGTTTGTCGTACTAGAGCTTGTTGTAGTTGACAGACGGGAAGTCGTCGTGCTATGGTCCAAAAATACCAGTGCAAGGGTGGCTTTGCTAGAGAGTTTTGTGACTTATTCGTTTGTTTAGAGGCCAAGGAGATTCCTTGCCTTATAGCGGAGAAGACTTCGAGAGGGGAAATCCAGAGGTCCAAGATTATCTCACAAGCAAAGATAAGAAGAGTAGTGCCACAAGGAAGATGTTTGCAACTGCTTGATGGATGGTTCTCATCCTTTCTGAATGTCGTCTCCGAGATCTTTTACGTATGTTTTTAGTGGGTTTTCTATGCGGTGATCAATATGCTGCTACTTTGTGGTGGTAGAATTTTCATGCTTTGAGAGTAGACCACATGAGGTATTGTTGACTTGTTGTAATGGTTTTCGATCGGTCTTCAATTAATTGATTAGGCAATTCTCTTCTTCTTAATTAACAGATTGAGCCAAACCTTTCGCATCTATTTCAAAAAAACTATATAAAGTTGTAGAAAATATTGGATAATTATTGACATCCATAATACCAAAATCATATGATAAGAAAATATAATTTATGTTATAATTATAATACCATATAGTATTTTATATGATAAATGTTGATATTTTATGATCAAACATAAAAGTTAGATTTTAAGTAAACTAGAACGCGAAGTTAAAAAGAAAAACGGAAGGAGTACAGCAGTACACGATCTAGCAGGCTACGGTTGCAACCAGTTGGACTGCCGATTAAGTTAGTGAGTTCTCTTCTAGGATCCACTGATCATCTAGCTTCGGGTGCCATTCCAATGCATTCGTCAGAACCGACCGCCTGAGAGTTAACTAAAAACGGAGCGTGCGTGCAGCCAGTCGTTGTGTGTCTGCTCCGCGCCACACGTACGTGTTAGCTAGCTCGGCGTGCGTGCGGCCGGCCAACCGGGATCAGTTAATTCGACCAACTGGTCGGCACACGTGCGTCGCTAAGCATGATTAGGTGGCTAATCTCATGCGTGCACGCACGCTTCGTCGTTGAAAGAATCCCTGGGCAGTCACCTAGCGTGAAAATTTGGCGGGAAAGAAGCGCGGGAGACTGGTACATCCTCTGAAATGTTTGGAAGCAGCTAGCTCTATGGGCTTCCATTTTCCATTCAAAAGCCCAGTCTTGACTCAATTGGATTGTGCCGTGTCTCTTATTTCTCTCCGAAAGGCTTGAGCTCCACTAATTAGTGTCTCCTGAAGCGACGGTGTTAACAAAGCAGCCATGTAGAGGACGCTGCCATAGCAGATCTAGGTTTTCAGGCAAAGACAACGTTCGGAGGATAAAGGGGATGCCAGAAACTCCTCGATGACACTTCCATGGAGAAAATGACAATTGAAGCCACTGATAGCCGGAACCGAAAAAGGGGCAGGACTTTCGCGCAAAGTGTCGGACATCGGATTCGCATGCCACTAGACCTAGATTTAGTAGAACGAAACCGCCATCCTTGCGCCACTTTGCTGCTTCCACAACACCTCCATGTTGTCGCTGCACCATCGAGCCCCACTAGCAGCGCGCCCGAGAGATCCCATCCGCTGCCCACCATGCCCCCCCTCCCCAACCGGCCGAATGGGAACCTAGATCTGGGTCGGAGGGCCACCGCAGCCAGCAGCATCTCACATCAAGATGCACCACCTCCGACGTACCAGGCCACCTCCTTGCCACCATGTCATCACGTTGCTCGCCGTGACCACTCATACATCACCTCCGCCGAACCACGCCAGGAATGCACCGCCGCGCCTCAAGGGTGAGAGAAAATGGCTTCACCCGGTGGCACTCTCTGGCCACATCGAGACGAGGAGGTCTCGGAGGAGGGCCCTCTGTAGCGGCTAGGGTTTTCCTCCAAGCTCACGTGGGTGACAACGAGAGGGGAAAGGGGTCCAAAACTAGTTATATTTCCACTTTGTGTCTGTACTAAGGAAAAAATGTAAGAGCAACCAATATGTGACAACATTAAATATTGTAACCTATGCGACATCAATCATATTACTAGTCTGACAACCATATTTGTCGAACAATGCCTGAACTAGCATCTCTAAGTGGCCAAACCAACAGGGCAAAGAATTCCGTGCATGTAGGCCGGCCTATGCATAATCTACAAGAAACTATAAGATCTTTTTTCTTGTTATAATGATAACATCATTACTACAGTTCCATATAGCACAATATAAAGCGCATGCCCTCGCCTGGATCTCAGATTGAAAGGGAATTCGAAAAAAAATCATAATTGAAAGTGCGGCCATACGAGGAGAGCAAAAGGGCATTCGAAAACAAATTATAGTACTAGTACTTATCCCCACATCTTGCGTATATATATGATCAAATGGTCTCCATCCGTATACTTGTTGTATTTCTAACAAGGAAGAAGCCCGTCCTAAACCATGAACTGTTGTATACTTGTATGTCTTAACCATCTATTGTACATTTAACCCTAAACCATGCTTAAGCATTTCACGTTGTGGGCATCGGCCTTTCTCAAACTGTTTGGTCTTGACTCTGCCCAGACTTTTGACGGGGGTTTAGGGAATTCACCGTATAAAAGAATATAAACAACCACGAAGATAGAGCCTGACAGTTCGGAAATCCACTTTGGCTCATAGGTGATGCACCTATTACAAAAAAGAAATATTTCTAAATTTCTAAAAATTTCGAAAATAAATTCGGGGTGTACTTCCACGTATTGTATGCCTGCACACAAAGTGTTGCAAAAAAAATTACTTTCTATGGCCCGTGCAAAAAAAGGACAATTTCTGATGCTGCAAAAAAGTTTTTTACGAGACATTTATTTGTCTTTTTTACATAGGCCACATGAAATATTTTTCCCTCAAAACTTTCATGAGGTAACATAGGATGTTTGGATGCACGATGAGAAATTTTATTCGAATTTTTTTAACATTTTGAAATAAATTTAAAATTTACTTATCCTAATAGGTGTATCTAGTACCTATGAGCCAAAACGTCTTGTCTTCTACTCCTCAATCCATCCAATTATTGTACAGAAGCCATGCATGTATCTGCCACCACTCTCTTTTTCTCTCAGTCTTTCTCAAATCTAAGTAACGAAATGGCTGTGTGGAATCTTATTAACACTTCTGCAAAACTGATGAGATTCTCTCGGCTTGCACGCGGTGGATGAGCTCACAAGACATGGAAAGACATGCTGGGCACTTACTCATGCATGCGCGGGCCCATAAAATTATTTGCGATGCCGCTCGTGATCGATCGAATTAAGCTTGACAAAGTCAGCTAGCTTCAATAGCTAGTGGGGATAGCTTATTTGGCGCTCATTTAAGACCATAGTAGGTGTACAATACATGTAATGGTGTAATTGGTCAACCAAATATTATACCGGAGTAACATTTCTCCATGGAGCTTCAGAAAACAAAAGCACGAGGAATGGTCGGCATGAATTATGATGTGGCCAAAAGTATGGGCTACCATCTAGTAGCTGTGAAGTTTATGCAAGGTCGGCAGATCGTTAAGTCATCTCCTCCTAGTTGTGCACCAACAGTGAATGACCCATACGACTTGCACTGAAATGCGTACGAATTCAAGCATAGTAATGTTAGAGCGCCCAACAACATGAACGCTGCTCTTGCAGTAGTTAACACAAGCTCTCATTGAGGAAGAAAAATTTAATGATTTTGATTAGTAGTTAACACAAGTAGTAGTACTAATGATATCAACATTGACTGCAAGAAAAATTCAATGATTTTGAGATCAACATTGACTGCAGGATAACTATATTAATGTACTGCTCTGTGAGGACGAGGTTACACCATCATCTTGCAGTATTAGAGGTTCATCATGAGTGGAGTAACCATCGGAGCTCTATTGGTTAAGAAAGAAGTGCTTGAAAAATGGTAAATAAAAAACATAAGATGCATCACTGACTCCATATAGCCTTTATAGGCAATCTGGATGATGCAGCTGATTGCCACTTTAGTCTTGTCAGGAAAAAAATATAAAATTGTGTGAAGTTATGTACTACAGTACAGTATATGGATCCAAAGAACATCAATTTGTGGATAAGCAGATTTCACCTGATGATGAAACGGATATACAGAATATCTACGATCATTTCTTGGGCACTTCGAACTGCAAGCAAAAGGAAATGTGGTGTGGAATCTTTAGACTATTGCTAGCTTACAATATATAGAAGATAATATTCGACAAGAAAGGGTTTTGCTAATCCTAAGTTGCCCAGGATCTTTTTCACGTTCACGTTGATTCTTACCAAGTGCAAGTTCATGTTGTTATAAGTGCGACCTCTGGATGTGGATGAAAATTGACAAAGTCTAGGATGCACTTTTCTAAATCAATTTAGACATAAGAAAATATCAATAGTCGCCAACTGTGCCAAAAAAAGTGATGCAAATTGTTGTCATGACAAAAAAAAATAGTCTTTGTAAAGATGGCATGTCTAGGTACCCTATTTCCTGTGTCAGTCGCTTCGTTTCTACTTTTTGAGGTGTCTGCCATTCGGTCAGCCAAAGTTGTCAGAATCGTGATTCTGAATCGGATCGGAATCTCTATGGCAGGATCGTAAACCATAGGATCTTAACTTTCATAACCGTAAAATCTTAGATTCTACCTTGTAGAATCGTAGAGTCGTTTAGCTTAATTTGGGTCGTAAAGCGGTCGTAGAATCTCATAGTAGAATTGATTCTGACATGTATGTGGTCAGCTCTCCTTCCTCTTGCTCCAATAGGTAATGTGGGATTGGACACGGCGGCAGCCCTCTAGTGTGGAGCAGCAGTTCCCTCTAGTGTGGAGAAGCAGGTCGACAACCTGGGCATTCCTGATCAGTGTGAGACATGCCCGAGAGGAATTCTACTGATATTTGTGGTCATCTGATAAGCTCAACATGAGGATGCAAAATAAGTTTCATTGGTCTGATCTAACAAAAAGGATTTTATGGTGTGTCCCCTGTCACTTAATCGTGCTCTTTGAGGCGAGTGTTTTGATCTATCCTTGACTGGTTATTGTTGGACCCAACGGCTGAAGGATAGTTTTTTCCATCAAAAGAAATCTACCTGCAATGGTTGGGTCCAATGATATATGTGTTGCATCTCCTTTTCGAAAGCTCTATCTCTGATGTTGATAATCTAGCATCCATCATTTGGTGCCAGCAATGAGGATATGGTGGCGTCTCGTGCTCCACTGTATGTGCTCTTTCAAGTGTGAAAACCTTTGATCTAGCCTTTGCTTGGTTGGATCTGGCAATATCCATGTATGTTTGGCATATCTTTGCTGAACGCGCTGTCTTGGAAATTTGCAACATGCTCACCAAGGTTAATGCACTTTGTGTAGCATATATTGGTTGCTTCCAGCCATGCAACTTTTTTTTTGAAAAAAACTTTGCTTGATTTATTAATTAAGAAGAGAGTGCCCAGTTTTTAGGAGAAAACTGGTCGAAAACCTGTAACAATAGGTCAAGCCCACACACACACACACACTCTAGCCTAAAGAATATCCGAAACATCACGATCGCACCCACTCTAACCAACACAAGAGACCACAAAGCGACACGAACAAACACCCAAACATGACACAACTTTGATCCTTGGTGCATTGTAGGTTTTTCAACCTCGTATTTTCTCGTTGATATGGTGGTCTTGTCGAACATGGACACAATTTTAAAATTTGTTTGCCATTTTTTTTTCTAAGCCAACCATGCTTGATGCCTTTAGCACTATTTTGAGGAAGCTTGGAAGTACCATGCATTTTTGGCGGGGAAAGAGAGATATGCATCCATCAATGTAGAGGCAAATCAGGTAGAATCTCTTATTTTTATCTTAAAAAATATGACTGTATATTTGAGCAATGATTCCACATAGCTAGCACTGAAATACATGACCTTCTATAAAATGTTTAGTTGGTTCACAGTTGGACATACATGCAAACCGGTAAAATGCGCAAACCATGCCACCTCTAGTCTGTGTATGAGCTCTCAGCTTGACTTTTTTTTTTTAAATAAAACAAGGCTATCAAATTTTATTTATTTATGAGGGAAAAGCATAATGCCATAACTTATATGTAACCAGCTCTTACAAAAACATCTTACTACAAGAAATCAAAATACTACACAAAATCATCAATGTGATCATCATAATATAACTTGATGAAATGCAGAAAAAAAATAATGTTGCGCATCGCTCGATGCAGAGGCCGGCTGAGCTCCTGTTTCGAAAAAATGAAATGTAGATCGAAAGCCGAGGTGTGTAAGAAAGTACTCCCAAGTTAGCCGATTTTTAACGAGAAGACCTGCCGTCTATGTCTGCACGTCACTGTGGCAATTAATGGAACCAATAACCATTAATTACATCAAATACAAATAAATCATGTCTTCCTTTATCGTGCCAAAGTATGGCAACAAAACAAAAGACCAAGAATCGCTTCCCAATCTAGATCATCTATTACTACCAGCTACTGAGTTTTCCAGCCCAACTGTGGGCAATCTTCAGTTGACAAATAAATAAATTATCTGGTTGTGCCGCCGCAAACAGTTGTAAATCATATACGACGACTTAGCGAGCATAAGCCGGTGCCTTTTCCAGCCCTTCCTGGGCCAAATTCTAGCTGAAAAGACAAAACAAGTATTGCACTATCGCTTGTGTTTGCTCCAATCCCCATGCAAATAACCACCATTTCTTGAGACTTAACTGCCATGGGAATTTAGAGTTATCACTAATCAGTGTGCAATGCTTCAGTTAGTATAACCTGGACTGTCGGCAAGCATGTGTAAAAGTACTCCACGTACATGCAACTAAGAATGAACTTTTTTTTTTTGAGAAAACTAAGAATGAACATTGATGATTGGTGTGTGTAAGCACTGTCCCGAGATTGATACTAGGAAACAAACTGACAGCACTGTCCGCACTAAGATGCAGCCGTAACTGAACAAGTGCAGCCCTAATATGTATACTCAAAAAGTAAAACGGGTATTCTTCTAAAAAAGTGAAATTAGATAGGGTGATGCTATATATAGTACTACCTTCGATCCAAATTAATTGTCGCACATTTAGGTAAAATGTTGCCTAAATCTGTCCAGGTCAACCTACGACGACTAATTTGGATCAGATGTATTTTTAAAACCAAAATGGGAAAAAAAATTCTCATTTTACTACAAAAATATATTAGAGTTGACCGGTTCATTACAAGGAAAACATACAAAATTTTGTACAGACTTAGTAATATTGACATGAAACACGACCGCATTGTGCACCCCAGCCAACCTGGCAAAACACACGTAGTGCACAAACACCCACCAAGAAGGACCTCATGTTTCCATTGAGTGTCATCGTCATCACTCCTCCACGAGCCAACGTTTCTAATTTCACCCTCGATGATCACATACGGGTCCACGCCGCAATCGATGCAGACACCCACACTACTAGGGAAATGCCTATACTTGGCGTACCATTTTCTTATACCGCTCGGGCACAAGGGTACGCCACTAATCACATGCTGCTAGAAACTGGCTACTGGTGGCGCACCTGCTTGGTACGCCAACGGTAACGGCGTACCGCTGGCACACCACGCTGGTGTGCCACCGGTAGTCAGGTAATGTTGGCGTAGAAGGATGGTGCACCACCGGTATGACTATGACAATGAGGTTCACATAAAAAGTTGCACGCCTTGCACCAACGAAGTCACATATTGGTACAACTCATTAGGTGTCATTATTACCGACGTGAGATCCACACGCACTGGAGTTCAAAGCCGGAATAGGACAGCGACTTTGCCGGTGACCAAAGTAGAGAGAGAGAGAGAGAGAGAGAGAGAGAGAGAGAGAGAGAGAGAGAGAGGATCGAGCAGGTCTAGGTAAGCTAGACTGAACCAGACTGCCGGTTCCAACCTATCTCGAATGGGTGGCTGGTCCAGTGGCCCATGTGGGCCAGCCCATTGGTCCGAAGTGCTATTCTAACCCTAGATAAATTATTAAATAAATATGGTATTGTAAAAATTGAATAACATTATCGAGAATTTATAGAAAGAAAAAAAACACAGTACTCCTTCCAATCAATAATAAATATCGTCATTTTATTTCAATTTTGAACTAAAACCACGACACTTATTATGGTTATGAGGGAGTAATTAATGTCTTAATAATATGAGAAGTACAATGTGATTTTTTTTAGTATTTTTACTACTCCCTCTAGTCCGGTTTATTAGTCTTCTACTGAATTTGGGGGTATTGTCTACTTATCTATCTCATGTGTATAGCTAGCAATAAATTCATGACAAAATCCGTTCTCAAAAAAAAAAAATCCTACAGATCCGTACTAGTACACATAGAACAGAAATGCTTGGATTAACAAAATGTTAAAAGGCTCCCCTCTTCTATAGGTAGGTCCTCTGATAAAAAGAAAGTTACATCCTGATGACCATAAACAAGAGGGATGTATTGCAGATGCCTCCTTATTTATCTTCGAACGAGGTTGTTCGCTATAGATTAATTTCTACACGTATCCTTATATATAAGGATCTAGCTAAGTTGTTTGTTTGTTTCTTTCTAGCTAGTTCAAGTTCAGTTCAGTTCATTCGGCCCTCCGAGGGCGGTGTCGACGACAACATGGCATTGAGCGCCTCCTTCACTTGGGAGATCTCCGGCGCCATGGCCCCTTGCACCGGCCAGAACTCGTCCGTCGCGAGCACCTGCGATTCGATCATGTCAGAATTCCACAGGCCTATGCAACAGGATTCAGTTCAGACTTTTTTTTTTCGAGAATTCAGTTCAGAGACTTCAGAAGAGTATGCACCTTGACTTGAAGCTGCAGAAACTTGACGTAGTTGATGGCCTTCTCAAGCATGGTGACCATGTCCACCTTGGTGCCGTTGGGCACCAGCTCCTGCAGCGTCCGGAGTCGCTCGCTGATCTTCTCCCGGCGATTCTGCAACAAGATTCAGAGGAGCGCTACGTTCAGACCCATCGAAATCCCAAGGTAACGCACAAAGAACTCGAGCGGTGCGCAGCGCCACTCCGGCAGTGGTGTACTGGTGTTACCTTTGCGGCGTGGCTTTGCGGTTCCTTGGGGGGAGTGGTGGTGGTGGGCGTTGGCGACTTCAGCTTGCTCGTCTTCCTACTCGCGCCGCACTGCCTCTTGGCGGCCCGCGGCTCCGCGCCCTGCATGGGCACCACGTTGACCCGTTTTTGGGAGATACGCGCCGGCGCAGCAGTGTCCGGCGAGCCCGTGCCGCTGGACGTGCCAGGGAACAGGAGCCCGAACGGCCGGCGCGCGCCGCCGGACCTCTGCGTGAGGCTGAAGCAGCCCGAGGCCGGGTCGAAGCCTATTGTCGATGCCGCAGGGGCCGCCTGGTGGTCCTCGTCCGTGGCGTCGATCCACGCGTCGTAGTCGGCTTCGTCGTCCGCAACCACCGACGCCACCGCCTGCGCGCCGTGGCCACGGGCGGCCCGGTCGAACGTGAGCACGGACCGCCCCGCGCCCGCCCAGCTCGCGCTGTCCTGCACGCAGGCGCTCGCGGTGCCGGCCGGCTCTTCGTGGGCGGGGACGTAGGCGTAGCCCCCGAAGTCGAACAGCGCGGCCGCGTCGACGCCCCCGCCGTAGCCGAGGGCGTCGAACGCAGACACCTCGGCTTCGACGAAGCCTCCGTCGTACATCGCCATCGGCTCCCGCACTAACGCCATGATCAAACGTACCTAACAAAGCTAAGCTAGCTGCTAGCACTAGTTTCTGTGTAAGTGGCAAGCAGCTAAACCAAGCTAGAAGCTATGTATGATCTGTTGCACTTCGTGTGACCTATTCCGACAATAGCTGTGCGCAGCCGGCGGCAATGGTGTGAGTCTGTGTTGTGCCTTGGCGCCATGCCCTGGTCATATATATAGAAGCGGAGGCTCGGGCCATGGCGGCCAGAGCCCACATGGGGGCGCCGGGGCGGTACAACAAAACGCAGGGCGTGTGGGAAGAAGATTATACAATGCACATCCGCATTAAATGCTCGAGGTTGATAGGCGAGAGCTGCCGATCCTTGGCCGCGGCTGTGTCCATCTCCTCCGTTCCCGGACATGGCAATTGGCAATAACCAGTTAACCAGTGACATTGAGGGCAAACAGGAAGCGGAAGGCGCGGCGGAGACGACGGCCTCTCGCACGAGCTACAGATTCACGACTCGTGCAATGGAAATGGAGTATAGGAACGGCGTTGATAGTCTGCATTTCAGTCTCTCAAGAACAGGTAGAGGCTTTGTGTCGTTAGAAAGAAAAAAATATAAGGAGTTGCTTTGTGCTAATCTCGGTGTCAATAAGCTTTAACATTCGGAAATCCAAGTTTGATCTAGGTGCATATGCTCCTGTTACCGAAAAAATATTTTAAAATGTTGAAAATTCCGAACAAATATTCTTTGTGTATATCTCAACATGCTATTTGCCCACGCCAAGTTTCGTGCAAATCAGCATTTTATGTGTCGCACTAGTACATATCGGGCCTTTTAAGGGCCACCTATGGCACACAGAAGACATTTTCCATGTGTGATGTGGAACAACGGTGACAGCCAATAATTTCGACCTCGAGCAGGCACCTTCGGTGGCAGATGAGGGACGAGCATCTCCGGTCACGGAGGAGGAGCAATCCCTCCCACCGACTGACAACTAAGCCGGATCCTCTCCCTCATATTCCATCGGGTCCTCCGATGATGACGAAGGCGAAAGGAATGTGAGGACAATGAAATCTTCCATGGTAATCATATGCGAAGATAAGTATCGCACACATGTTCAAATATGTATCACAAACAATGAATCTATGGAAAATCGTTTGTGTATATTTTGGTCGTGAAATCTGCCCGCAAGTTCATCGTTTTTGTTCAAAATGCAAACTCAAAAGCTTCCGGAGTTTATATCCTCGCCTATATAATCCGTCACTTACTCTTCTCACCAGCGGCATCCCCGCATATGTACAATGCTTCCCCATGAATCCACTCTAGTTTTTATGCATGCAGTTAGGTCCATTATTTATTTATTGCATCACTATTGTTAATTAGATCTACATTAGTGTTTTATATTGAGTATTGAGATGATCTGTTATCATGTACTACTATCTACATGTAGAAATGTGTTCATTCATGAGAGTGGCGATTTGAATGCTCCCGGATTTTTCGAAAAATCAGAATAAATTAAAAATTTATCACAATGTTCCAGAAAAAATCATGCACGTACCTGACCATGGCACGCACCACCGTGTAAAATGTCGCTGCAAAATATCATCGTATGCGCCCTGGGAAAAAATGACAATTTTCTGACATGAAATGAGATCAAAAAATTTGAATCTCAGATCTGGAAATTTGTTATTTTTTCCCAGGACGCATATGATGACATTTCGCAGCGAAATTTTACAAGGTGGTGCGTGCCATGGTCAGGTACGTGCATGATTTTTTTCGGAATTTTTTGAAAAGTTTTGAAAAAACAAATTTGCTCTCCAAAAATCCGGGAGCAAATGCTCCCGGGAGCCAAGACGAATTTCCGTTCATTAGATGTATAAAATCTATTTTTATTTGTGTTTACTTTTTATCTCTAGGTAGCATTTCATATCCGTAGCTAGTCTGAATGTACAAATATGTTATCGTTACTATTTTTCTTCGTGTTTCAAAATTTTAACTCTAGGTACCATTTTATAATTGGGGTATTATTTTGGGAACACTACATAAGAAGAGTTGCTTACCAATCTAATATCATGGTCTTACAATCTTCTAAGAATAAATAAACAAATATGTAACCAAGAGAGAAGGTGTGTTTGCTAGCATTTGCTTAGAAGGTACTCCTCGCGACTTTCACTCCACTTGGCACTTCATACGGCCTCCTAACACGCTTGACACAAGAATAAGTCAAATAATATACTAGCATTTCTTTTTATCCTCACAGTCAATTCTATCTTTTCTTTGTTTTTATTCTCACATGATAAATATTTTTTGTAGTTTTCTAGGATTGTGATTAGGGTGTGAAGCCCTGCAATGTGGTTGTTGTGAAGTATCAAGTGTCTCGGTCTCACATAGAACGGCATGATCATGAGGGTTGTTGTGTGGTTAGTGAATCACCTCCAAGTTCCTCTCCAATAAGCCAGTACGATACCAGCGGACAAGGTTTAACAAAGGTTTGTTTTACGGTACCTTTTACCACTCCTGGAAAGATGAGAGGTATGATTTAAGCAATGGTTAGGATTAACCGATTTAAATTAGATCCATCAGCCCAGCAAGATGCTAAAACTAAAACTAGTTGTATTCGGCCCGGCCCAACATTTGGATAAGTGATCGATCGAAGGCAGTTCACGCGACCGTGTATATCGATCAGAAACGCCGCCGCCACATCGAGACCCGTGTGCGTCGAGGGTGACCGCTGCCGCCGCCGCCTCCGCCGCCGGATCGGCCTGATCTTGCATCACCGGCGAGCGACGCCGACACCAGCTCCGCCCTTTTCTGCATCGCAGGCGATCGCCGCCGCCAGCAGATCGGGCTGGTCCTGCATCGCCGGCGAGATACGCCGCCACCAGGTCTACGCCGTCCCAACTTCAACAGACGCCGCCACCAATATCTCCGCCAGGTACATCGACCCCGAAGCATGAACGTAAATCCCGTCACCACCAGGTCTTGTCATGCAACTCAGTTTCAACCAACGCCAATTCTTGTTCAAAAGAAAAAACGCCTATTCATATGGTTCAGGTTCAGGAACTTCAGCTGCTGCAGCATTTCTTTTTCTTCTGTGGAATAACTTTATGGTTTTATCTTTACCCATTGTCACTTAAATAGAATTTACAAATAATATTTGGTTAGTTTTCTGTAAAATAAACACACGAGGAATTAGTATGTAGCATATGTAAAATCTCAACTCCAAACTGGATACAACATGGTGTGATGCACTGAGATACTCTATCAGTTTTCTTTCTTTTCAATTATTTATGTAGAAGCTGAAAACTTAATCATGGAGTTCATATATTTCCTATATTGTTTCTTAGGATCCTAGAACGTGAAGTATGTTTGTAATCTTTGAAGTATTTTGTTCAACAATTCGATTCGTTGCACCTTTAATTAGTCGTTGTACTTCACACAGTACAGATTTTCTATCCATTGTGTACGGTTTACTATTACAGACACTATACATGGAATTGATCATACCTCATCCATTACAGAAAACACTCTTTCATGCTTGGTTTCTTTTCCTGAAATGCAGAGCAAGTTGAAGCTGTGCGTCTAGGGATCAGCAGGGCTTTGCAGAATTGGGAATTGGGAGCTGCGTCCATATCTCAAAGCAGGTAAAAGCAAAATTTGAAACCTGGACTGCATCCATTCTAGCCAATGTAGTTGCCTTGCTGCTGTTTTCCATTTCAAAAGTGACTGACTTCGTCATTATTTCTCCAAACAGCTCGACATTTAACCAGAGATTCGCGAATGGTTGAAAGGAAGAAGCCTGGAAGGGCGAAGGCAAGAATGAGATTCCAATGGGTCAACCGGTAACAGGCAAGTTCTGCCGCTCTTTTTTTTGCTGAATTGTCAAGCTAAGATGAGATCTGATGCTGTTCTCGTAATGCTTCAGGTCTATGTGCAAAATTGCAGTGCCTCTGGTGGCAGGTACTCTCCTATTTGTTGTGGATTCTCAGTCAGCATAGATCTTGTATTTGCACTGGATGTGCTGTTATTTCAGCGGAAAGCCCTTGGGAGCTTTGTACTCGGATATTGCAGTTTGTGTCGATCATCGAGTTCCTGAGACACCAGCTACTGCGATTTTTTGTATGTTGATACAGCAAACAGAACCATAAAAAACCATTTGACTAAATCTAGAAGCAGGAGCTGCTGCCGGCCAATAAAAAACAGACCGGGCCTCTGATGCAGAAGAGCTGTTGTAAACAATTTATTCACTTGTTGTGTCCGGTATGTACAGAGCTACTTGTTGTGTTACCACTTTTCTGACTGGCCGGGAGCTTGTGCTTTGCAGTGACTGTAACTGGGCAGAACGAATATCGAGTGTGTAGATAAAAAGGGCGACACTTCATTCTGCTAGCAACACTTTATTTTGGATGCGGAACTCAGAATTGAGAGACTGTCATGTTGTTCCAGCGAAAACCAAACAGTAGGGCCACCAAAAAAAAATCTCTGCGTACTACATGCCGACAGCGAGTTTCAGTGTGCAATTGAACTATTTCAAAATTAGGATAAAGAATATTCTGAATCAATCAAGATAACTATCTTAGATTATAGATTTCTCAATCAAACAGAATGACAAACTGAAGTAAACGCTGGTAGTTTCAAACTCAATAAAAAAACAGCTAGTCCGAAACATTATAAACTGAAGTAAACACCGGAGAGAAGGATCATAGCAAATTCCAATCATGCCTCATCATAAAGACCAGGACCTCTGCCATTGATCTTGCCACGTCAGATCTTAAATTTGTGCTTGCGGCTCAGGTCTTCATCATCATCAGGGTAGAAATCAGTTGCCCTCGATTATCAAAGGGCCACGGTGGATGACCTCCTTCACAGTGCCATCCACTTGAGGCACCACTTGATTGGAATCACTTCCACCGAAAACTAGAAAAAGTAAAACAAAATCAAATGAGCAACTATCCATGTGACCAATATCAACTCAATAAGCTAAAAGTGGCACAAACAAAGTCAACACTACATGCCAGCAACGGAAAAAAATTCCAATAGAGTTTGCAAGGAAAAATATTGAGGTGGAGGAATTACTGGAACTATCACTTTTATAACATATAGGTGAATGAAACCTACAGCAATATGACATAGTAATCAATTCAGAAAATTTATTGAAAACATTTTAGTACACTTCACTAAAACATAAAATCCATAAGTTATGAATCCGAATGTAACTAAATTTCCTTATTAGCGGCATATGAGGAAATGTCAGTTTGCTATCCGGTGGTTGTAGCCTATTGAACATCTATGTGAGATTGCCTCAAATGGTTGCAAGGGGCTGCATAATCCGGCATGTTAATATAGCGAAACCTGGCCCTCGTACTCTAGAATTCAGAGAGATAGAAGCAACAACAGATGGAGATTCAGTTCCACGAGATTTGTATCTAATACACATGCACAAATAGTACTGACAAGGGAATTAAGCCTTGAACTGGTGGACAGATTTACATGTAACAATCAAAGGAACTTACTCCCACCGAAGGTGACCAACAAGCATCCAGTCGTCATCCTTGTCTTCATAAATAAGGACATACTCCTGGTCTTGGAGGCAATCAGCCTTGCCACTGGTAAGCCTGTCCTTGGCTGATGGTTTACGCACCGCGCTCCAATCTAAAAGAAAGATGTTGTGGACTTTGAATTATTTGGTAGTTCGCCTACTATTGGATACTTCTCTATAGTATTTGATGACCTAGTCTTCTTATTCAGGTCTGAAGAGGAATAGTACAAAAATCGAAGTTGCACTTGCAACCACATGGAAATACAATCTTTCTTATGTCATGTTTCTTCATGACTAATCAGACCCAAGCTGTGCAAATGATTCCACTCTTCCTCTTTATTATAATAAGCATTGTTTTTCAGATAATTGAGAAAAATCTAACATAGGTTGAAAGCTAGAAGAAAACCTTCAAATAGAGCAACACTGTTCAACTGTATTTGCCTCAAAGGCTAAATCCATAAAATATGATAACTTCAGTAAGGGTGTGTAACTGTATAGGCATGATAGCGAAAAAATGCATACATGACATAAATTCAGAAATTGAAAGATCACATAAGACTCCATAAATTCCGGTCGCAAAAATTGCAGATAACAGAGGCACTAAGCATGATTTGTTGTCTTCTATAAAATGGATTTAACTCACAGATTAATGAGTACAAACATAAACATATTACTAAATAGGTGAGTGCAAGCACGCAACATGGCAGGAACAATCTCTATTCTTTCATGCTTGACACAAAGGAATTGGCAAAATGAACTATTGCTGAATGTAGCCTAGGATCACGCGAGGTAGAAGAGGATATTCAGAGAAAGATTCAGTACCCGCATAGTGTTTGCGGTGGCGGGAGACGTGCATGAGGTAGCCCAGGCGCTGCGCCGGACGCCATCTCCGTGGCTCGCGTCGCCGCCGGCGCATCCTGCTGGCCGGAAGCACCTCGCCGGCGTGCTAGGGCGTTGAACATGGCCGGCTGCGGTGGCCGTCGCCAGGAGACACCGTCGAGCAGCCTTGCTAGTTCCCAGAGGACAATAGGAGCACCGTCGAGCTCTGGCCTTCCCTTACCTCGGAACGCTCGCCACAGTTCGTTGGCTCGATCGCCACGGGTCGCTCTCCGTAGCAGGAGGAGGAGAAGGGCGCCGGCCGTGGCCCGCGCCTTCCTCGTTGTGGAGGTGCTCCCGGACCCCCCTCCCCCCCATCCGGTCAACGACAGGGTGCAGCAGCAGTCCGCCACGTCCATGGCGAGGATGACCCGGACGCCGACCGCGGCGCAGACGGCGGAGTCGGGATGGGGATGGGGAGGCCGAGATCCTCCGCGGCGATGGTGAGGATGGAGGCCGTGAAGGTGAGTAAGCCGTAAGTCGGCCGAGCATTCGTTGTCCGTCGTGTTCCTTTCCATCTGGAGCGGTGGCGCCGGAGTTGGGGATGGACAGAGCGGCGGCGCCGCCGCCGGCGGAACCTCTCTCATCACGGTGGAAGAACGAAGAGGAATCCCACCCACACCCGCTCTGATCGGCAGCTAATGGGGCTTGACCAATCTACTGGGTTGGGCCCGTCTATTGGGCCGGCCCGTCGACGTTCTTTTTTACTGAGGTGCGAAAATTGTGAGAGGTATGTAACATACCTCTCTCATTTTGGACTGTGGTATGAAATTATTTGGACCATTGGATGGACGAAAATTAATGGCTATTATTCATTTAGGGGTACCACAAAAGAACCCTTAACAAAGGCTTAACCCAAAGTTTTGGAAAGACAGACATATCTTTTTGCAGAAACCTGTCTTGGAGGCCAAGATGTGTTGTAT
The DNA here is from genome assembly GCF_022539505.1 of Lolium rigidum. Taxonomy (NCBI): domain Eukaryota; kingdom Viridiplantae; phylum Streptophyta; class Magnoliopsida; order Poales; family Poaceae; genus Lolium; species Lolium rigidum. The sequence goes on from NC_061509.1 coordinate 218,177,147, forward strand.
GAAATGTATAATTAAATGTAATAAAATTTTAGTCTTGTACTGTTTTCTGTTTTGTTATTTTCCCTTTTATATTTGATGTGGCAAACAATAGCAGTTTTATTAATGAAAAAATCACGAGGGAAGACTTGTTGGGTCAAAAAAAATAATATGATAAAGGACTCATAACCTATGGAAATTGCTTTATCCAATCATGACTTTGGGGTCAGTTCTGCCAAACAAATGTACTCTTCAATTCAGAATTGCGTTCTATAGTTGAGATTGGAGAAGCATGTAATATGATCCAAGAGTGTCGACAAACTCGGAGCTTATTTCCAAAATCAATCTTGGCCATCGATATGTATCATGCTGGTGCCTAGCATGTAGCAAAGCACGCGTAAGTTTTACTGCGTACTACGTTGAGCTAACTGCAGATTATCCTAGATGACCTAGAGAAGAGAGAAACTATGGGACAGGATGCTTGGGATACCGTTAATCCCTGGACCTCGATGTTGGGTAATCCTACCATTCTCCCTGCTATTTCCACAGAACCGCTTGTCCATGACATCACAAAATCAACTCACTGTTCCCCTGATGTGTTTGTTTAAGATTGCTCATAGTGGGAGTAACATAGCTAGTAACATCACACATTTCAAGGCATTTTGGTGACATGGCATGTCAATAAATAAAGAAAGAGAATGAGGTGGTAACTAGCTATGTTACCATAACATCACACACCCCAAGGCAAAATAAGTCTACAACATAATAAATGACACAATGCATGACACCACATATAAGTTACTACCCACTATGAAGGTAGTAACTTAGACTAGTAACATATGTCATGTTACTAGTCTAAGTTACTCCCCACTATGACCAGCCTAAGGCTGCTCATAGTGGGGAGTAACATAAGGTGGTGTCATGCATAAGTTACTAGTTCATGTTACTATCTTCATAGTGGAAAGTAACTTAGAGATAGTATCCTGCAAAGTCTTATTTATTAGTTTGTAGACTCATTTTATCTTTGGGTGTGTGATGTTATGGTAACATAGCTAGTTACCACCTCCCTCTCTTTCTTCATTTATTGCTATGCCATGTCACCAAAACACCTTGAAGTGTGTGATGTTACTACCTAAGTTACTCCCACTATGAGCAGTCTAAGCGCGTGCGCACACCCTGTGATTAATGCAACTGTCTAATGATGACGGCTACTGCCATTAATATTGTTAATTCTACTAATGGCATCTTCAACTTGGCCTTGCCCTCCCGTAATGGTGAGTCGTGCATGCACGTCTACGTGTCGAGAGTGGAGCTGATCTGATTTCGGATGGTTAGGGCCTTTGGACGGGGCTTGCCTGTAGCGCAGGCGTGCGACCATCCGTGCGACCCGGCGTCAAAAATCCATCCCACCCCCTCGCGCTGGCTTTTCTTCGAAAAAAAAAGCAACCGGAAATACAGGAACCGTGCGTTCCTTCTCTTTCCCCTTCTGTACCCATCCCCTGTGAAGTGAGCTCAAGCTGGAACAAGAACTCAAGCGGCAGAAGCTGGGCAGAGACCTCTGGCCGTGCCGCCGTGCTCCCGTTCCTCCGGATTCTGGTCTCCGGCCGCAAACCCTTGATGGATCTCGGCCGCTCCGCCGCCTCAGGGTCAGAGATGTGGTGCCTCGACCTGGATGAGCACGACGGCGCCCCTACTCCTCACACGGCGGCGAGGTGGAGGAGATGTCGCGGCGGCTAGGCGCAGCGTTGGGAGGCGGCCAGGCCCCTGACTCAGGAGGACCTCGTCGCTTACCTCGTCTGTTCAAGCTCAAGGAGAAACAGAGGTAACCAGCTTTTGCAATCTATGAATTGATTCAGTTCGGTTGTAATGTAAATGAAATTTTTACTTGAGCTGGTTTACGGAAACGTTGATTCTTATTGCCAGTTAGAATTTACAAATGCAAAGCTGTTTTGATCACAAGACTCCCAGGATTTAATCACGGCAAGAATGTGTATGCCAACTTAGAAGTCAAAAATACGTGAGACAAAACATTTATCTTGGCTTCTCTTGATGGAGAAAGGCATGGTCTTGTCCTGTAGCCAAGCTAGAGGTCCCAATAGTCCCCAGCAGTGAGGGATTCATAGCATGGTTCTGTTGTTGTAGATAGGAATTCATGTAGTTTCTCAGATTCATAGCAATGAGGGATTCATAGCATGGTTCTGTTGTGGTATGGTTGTTACTGCTTACCCTACAACCATTTAGTTTTTGATCAATTAGAATCATAGTACTGGTCTGGAGACATTATCATTTGATTTTGTGCATGCAGGTGTTTTTAGAATTTTTGCAAAGTGTTCCTGTACATCTAGGCCGATGGCATGCCTGATGAAGCAAAACGAACGGAGGGGATGGCGGGATTGGAAGAATTCCCACAATCGATTCAAATGAAATTGCAAATTTCGACTATGATTCATCGTGAAGAATCAGTTTGATTTCTTACCGTGCGTGAGTGAGATCCATGTTCTTAATTATCCCCTTGATTACTTGAAGAAGCCATTAGCAACTTGTGTTGGTTGTTCCAGTGTTCAATTGGTTCCTTCGCTGTTCAATTTTGGAGAATAATTTTCATGTGCGGATCACTGTGTTTCAACCTTTCCTGTTTATTTACAGCCCGGCAAATCAGAATACAGATTTTGGCGCGCAGCTGTGTATTTCTTGGTTGTGTTCCCGCGCGATGAGTCATCTCCTCTTTCTCTTTTTTTTTAATGTTATGCATGGATGACGGAAGGTAATCTGTGAAGGGATATGCACGGTTCCTGTATTTCCGGTTGCTTTTTTTTTTGGAGAAAAGCCAGCGCGAGGGGGTGGGAATAATAGCCGCTCGATGGATTTTTGACGCCGGGTCGCACGGATGGTCGCACGCCTGTGCTACAGGCAAGCCCCGTCCCCGTTGAATGGTTTGGATCTAACCATGAATATATAACTCGAGCTCCTCATGCTCATTGCTGATTTAATTTGGTGGATGGTTTGCTACAGCACTGCTAATCTCTCGCTGATTTTTGGAAAGGTAGTTTCGTGAAAGATTCTGTTGGGCAAATTCATGCTCGCCAACTCATTCTGGGCAAATTATGTGTTTAGTGGAAGATGTATAGTACTTTTTCCGTTTCATTATCTTTATCCTGATAAATTTAAACCAAAGCCACGATAAAACTTGTGAAGTGGACAGAGTGCATGCATGTTAGACTACTCACAATGGCAGTATCATAAGTTATATCATGCACTACATACATGTAAAATACTGATGTGTCATATCAATTAATAATGAAAGAAATGATACTCCCTCCGTCCCAGTTCGCAAGGCAAAGTTTTCAAATATCTTGGCCCAAGGTGAATTCTCATTGGCTCTAAATTTGCACGTTAAAACATGCAAAAACTTTGCCTTTCACATGCATGGAGTACTAGTGAGCGGTGGTTTCACATGCATGGAGTACTAATGCATGGTGGGAGATGAAAAGAGGAGTGTTTGCATGCAAAAATAAATTAGTTTACTCCCACATTAAATGCAAAATGTGCCTAGGAGGTGAGGGATTTTGGGACAAATATTTTTTTGGGAATTTGCCTTGCGAACTGGGACGGAGGGAGTAGTGCTATCATAGGTAGATACCGTATCATAGCACGTAGAACTAGAAAAATTAATGCCAAATAAATCTTGTACTCCCTCCGTCCCAGTTCGCAAGGCAAATTCCCAAAAAATATTTGTCTCAAAATCCCTCTCCTCCTAGGCACATTTTGCATTTAATGTGGGAGTAAACTAATTCATTTTTGCATACAAACACTCCTCTTTTCATCTTCCACCACGCACTAGTACTCCATGCATGTGAAACCACTGCGCACTAGTACTCCATGCATGTGAAAGGCAAAGTTTTTGCATATTTTAACGTGCAAATTTAGAGCCAATGAGAATTCACCTTGGGCCAAGATATTTGAAAACTTTGCCTTGCTAACTGGGACGGAGGGAGTACACACTTTTATATTGAAATTCTACAAATCATTAAATACATGTAACATTTGATACTCTGAATTGTGATGATAATATTGTACACTAGTATTATATGCATGATACTACTATATGATACTTCCTACTACTAGTGTATGACTAGTCTTAGTACGTAAGAATGCAGGGCCGGGCAAATTAAGAGTTTTACTGCAACTGCAGGGTTGTGTTGTCGGGACAGCAACGACATTGATAATTGGAGCATGGATAGACGAAGGATTACGAAATTAATGGCGCAAGTTCCAAGCCCAAGAAGGGTGCTTAATTTCTCAAGTAATCCCGGCCCGCACGTGGAGTTCATTAATGAGCCAGGGGGGGCAACCGACTAGCCACTCTCCATCAGTTCTGAAGTTTCAGTCCATATATAATCTGGATATATATCCGGCCATTTTAGCTTTTAAGTTAGTGAGCTCTCTTCTAGGATCCTCTGATCAGCTCTCATGTTGCACTCTGAAAGTAGTATAGGATCCTCTCAGCTGAAGACGATGGAGCGTGAGAGTTAACTAAATGGAGCGTGCGGGTGTCCGCACAGGGCATCGCTGAGGATTAATTGCATGGTTCTGTTCACGTGTGCACGTACGCTTGCTCTGCCGACAGGGCTGTCACGTACGTGCGTAAAGAGCCCCGAATTTAGTGGTGCAAACGGGGTTAATACCACTAGTGGCTGTGCACTTGAGCCGTCACCCTCAAGCTAAGCTGGTTAAGATGGTTAAGAGCATCTTCACCTGTGACCTCGCTGGCTAAGTGTTGGGATCACCCGCTGGCTACCTGTTGGGGTCACCGGCAATAGACACCAGTCAAAATAATTAGAGTTTCTACAGCGGTTACACTCCATAGAAAGTGCCGGCAGCAAATAAGAGAAGAGGGAAAGAGTGTTTGGGGAATTAAAAAGAAGAGAGAGAGGCTGACGCATGGGTTGGCGAGAATCTTCTTACGTCGAGTTTGTTGCCGGTAGCTGCCGGCGCACCTGATAGCCTCCCTTTCTATAGGGTTTCTTTGAAGTTTGCCGGCGTTTGTATTGGGCTCGGGATGACGTGGATTTTTAGTGGGAACACCGGTGTGAGCAGCTTCTCGCACTAGAATCACCAAATCGATGTGGCTATAATTTGAGGTTCGCCGATGGAGATGCTCTAAGGAAAAACCACGCCCTAGTTGCTTTGAGGATAACAAAGCAAACATACGGAACTAACTAGTGGAACCTAGGTCTAGTGGACCTAGTTTTTCAAAATATATAACTAAATCATATTTCAAAGTTTTAAAAGAAAGAAAGAAAGTTTTTTGCTTGTACATATTATCTTGATACTTACTCGTGCAAATTTTCAAGAAAAAATACGACTGTATGTGATCTACATAGAAAATGAAAAAATGTCCAAGTAGCAATATGATGATTGGATCTCTACTCTTCATATAAACACAATTTTTCGTCTCTTCTTTTCATACGGTCGTATTTTACATTGAAAAGAGGCACGAGTAAGTATCAAGGTAATATGCACAATGTGAATTATTTAAAAAATTAAAACTTTGAAATGGCATGTTTTTTTAAAAAAAATGGGACCATGTAGACTCATGTCCTCCAAATCCGGATCGAGCAAACATATGCATACAAAGTGTTAACTACTTACACTATCAAGTACTCTCTTTGAACCTTTTTCCATATTTTTTTAGCGTAAACCCTTGATCAGTACATCATGATGTTGTTTTTTGGGATTAATACATGGCACCATAATTAACTACTCTTAAATATGAATGTAATGGTACATTACTTTAGGGTTTATGCTAGTATAACAATACATTATACTACAAATTTGGTCAATAAAATATGAGATATATGCCACAAAAATTACACCGTTGGATTGGTATTCAAAAGAAGTTTCAAATAATAATTTTTTAATATATATCTTATACTTTGTTGACCAAATTGTTAGTCAAAGTTTTTTATCAAAAAGTGTAATACCCTGTAAACCGGTATGGAGGGAGTATCCTAGAAAAAGCTTCAATTTTCGTTAACTCTCAGGAATAATTAACTACTCTTAAATATGAATATGATGTCACAAGTAAGTATCTACTATCTCTAAATAGCTAGCCCCCACTACAAGGAATTTCCTGCCATCTCCTTGTTTTAATAAACAATAACTCCATTAGAATTTTTTTGTAGGGATGCATGTGGGAACCCATGCGTATCCCACTTCTAGGACAACTTCAAATTCGCAAGTCAAATTTTAAATAGTAAATTTGAACTAGCAAGTCGTACAGGCTGCTTCCAACCATCGTATCCCTAGATTTTTGGAGTAGCGCGCATGTGGATGTGGTGTCGATCTCTTCCAATTTGTTCCCTACAAAAAAATAAATTTGTACAATCGTTTCTTTTCTTTTTCTAAATCTGATTGTCTTCTGGTAGTAGTTTACTACGAAAACTAGTTGAATGCCCGTGCGTTGCTACGGTTTCTCAAGTTTCTTGTAAAGAGAATGCGCGTGAGTGTTCCTATAATTTGCAAGATATGCAAACAAAAGACATATTTGAAACATTCATAAGATCATGCAAGACTACATGTTATATTATTATTGTCCTCTTTTTCTCTACATAAGGAAACATCTTTCTATCATAAAAGATATAATACAAAATAGATTACTTCTTTGCCAGACTGTGCAAATGCCAATATAACAACTCCTATCCATGTCCAACTGGAAAACGGAGATAGCCGATCATGTTGCTCTATTTTTGTGGATTGAGCATAGTTTCAAACTCCCTTGCACATCACACGATTTTGTTTCCGCATTTGCCACAATGTTTCCTGGTTTAAACTATACTTTTGAATCTGTATCACATAACTTTATTTGTAGCAGAAGATACAATGTATGGTATGTACCTTAATGAGTTCAAAACATTGCTATTAGTCTCTGCTATAGTGCTATACTACAACTGGCAGGATAGTAACTTAAAAAACTGAATAAACCCATTCAGCAATTGCTTACACACAAAAATCTGTAGCTAATCGTTTGCATAACAAGATAGGGGACATCATAATGTTGTAAAAATATCGGTTGCCCGTTATCTCAAAAGAAAATAAAAAATAGGCTGGTACAATGGTACATAGTCTCTCCCTGCCTAGTATAAGCGTAATTACTTTGCCCAGTCACAGGTGTTTGTGAATATTTTCACCGAATCCTGATGAATCTCTGTATACAAACTTATTTAGCGATAGAAAATGCACAATACAATGAAGGACTCCTTGGTCCTCACCACTTTCCCATCCACCTCAAAACACTGCAATGATCATGTCAAAGAGATTATTATTTGAGATTATCATAATACTGAATGATATCATTTTTTACATCTGCTTACCTCCAGATAGCAGTTGTTCCCATACACAATTTGTACAGCTCGAACGCATCAGGTAATGGGCTTTTCTGCAGGTGTTGGATTGTGCAAGGTACTTATGAGCACAATTATTCCAAATAATGGAAAAAACTTTTAAGAGATCTAGCTGCATTACAGACCTTTGCTTTGGCAATTGCAATGTCCACTTCCTTCTAATTTCCTTCTCCATGTCCTTAAAGAAAGGATAGATGGTCATAGTAAAAGAAGAATATACAAAAACTTTAGATGTTCTCTGTTTGCACCATCCAAGCAGAATATACAAACATATTAACCAGAAACTATATTAAAAATATAATCTACTGGGAAGATGTTAATACAGCGGTACTACTACAGCCTGTGACATTACATTTGTAACCAGAATGAACATTTGAGATGCACATATATTGTATGATTTGTATCTAATGTATTCATTGTGCAATGCTAGCTGAGAAACTTGAGACTTACACCGAGTACCGAGTACTTCCCAGAAAAAAGAGAAGTGATTCAGTTGTTAAAACCAGGCAAAAAAAAAACATTATCAACAGTTCTTAAAACAAAGACAATACATATGGTACATCCCCCTGAAATGAACTAAACAACAATACAGTGCAACCAATTTTCTAATGAAAATGGCATGCCCTTAACAGCTAATCTAGGAAGATAACTTTGTTAAAACATAGCAGCAACCAATGTTGATCTGAATCCATCCAAGAGAGGAATCGGGAATAATAAAACAACCAGCAGCTTATTATGACCCAACCCATCCACTCATCCATGACCGGATCCCAAAAGGACATACATGCAGAGAATCTACATCATAGAAAATTGTCCAAGTTTCGTGAATACCTACAGTTGGTCCATTTTCAAGAAAATGCTCTTTGGCAAATTAATAGGCCCGCTTCACCGCAAGAATAACATACTGCGGATATCCCGACCCGCTTCACCACAAGAATAACATACTGTGGATATCCCGACTACACGTTCTGCTCACCATTGTGGATTCAATGGATCATCAGCAGCAGCATTCAGCATGCTTCATTACATTCAAGAGAAGAATGGTTGCGAGTAACATTCATAACTAATAATTAAATGAATTGTATAAGTACCAATAGAAGTCAGGGTGATTCTTGCAAGATCACTGTCTTAATTCTTCTCTATTACTGAGACCAGCTGATCTATAATTTGTGTTTCCCCGGTGTCACCAGAATTTGGTTGCGTTTTGTGAGTCAGCATCCTACAATAATAGCTAGTGATACACTAAATTGCACATAACTGAATTTGGTATACATAAACATTTGACAGATCAAACAAGAAACATATTGTAGTGTACTCTAACCCTGAAAGTTATCTATATATTCCTTTTAGATTAGACACAGTTCTACAAATGAATTCCAGATTTGTAGATATCAAACAATTCCTTCAAAATGCAAGTTTTCTTCCATCAAAAAGCACATGAATTTCATAAGACCTATCATTGTAGATTGTACTTGTATATCATCACGAATCAATTTCCCAAATAATTGCAGGCGGGTAAGGTATGAATAGCAATTAAACGTAGGGCTGATGAGGAAGAGGAGCACTGACCTCGTTGGAGGGCATGGCCTCGTCTTTTAGAGATGCCGACGATGCACCTCCCCTGGTTGTCGATCACAGGCATGGCAGAATGGGTGGTGAATAGGGCAGCAGCTCTGCTCCGATCGTTTTCCCCAGCCCGTCGATGGAGGTGACGTGGTTGGCGGTGGCGGTGGCCTTGGCGAGCACCTATGTGAGCATCTCTCTCCTGTCCGCGTCTCTTCGGCCAGGTGAGCTCGATCAAGTTTTGTCTCATCCGCTAGTCTCTTTAACAAATTCCAGCAAGAAAAATCATTTGTTTATAGAAATCAAAGTAAATCCTCAAACAAATATGCATGTATATTCAGGCATGATATGGGTATGAGAAGACATCAATTCACCAAGATATGTATATACGCATAAGATGCTGATGTTAAAAATAGAGAGATATGTTCCCTACAGCTGCTCTAGTCTCCCCAATCAAAGAAAACAAAAAAGAACGATCATTGGGCAGGGAGAAGAAAAACACAATCAATCTAATAGACGTGAATCCAATTATATGGGGAGATATATAACCTTGAAGCGATTCAATCCAGTTCCAATAGACATGCATCCGTTCGGGTCGGGCCTAGGAACAACGCTAGACGGCTCCTTCCTTCCTGCTGCAGAGAGAGGAGTACAGCTCAGGAGGCGCAGCGACTTGAACCCCGCGATGAGCAGTTGGTCGAGGTGCTCGTCGTTGATGCTGGCGCCATTGTAGCGGACCCGCGCCTAGGGAGGCAGACGGCCGCCGGACCAGCGGGATGATGCAGGGGATGGGCAGCGCGCTCGGGCAGGTCCGGGTCGGCGAGCAGCAGCATGGTGAAATTCCCGGGTCGAGCACGGTGGATTCCCGACGGCCGTCGTTGTGTGGAGTTCCTGAGACATGATTTTGCGGAAATTCCATCCGCTGGGGGCGAGATGATGGGGGTGGTGGCGGCAGGATCTGTTCTAGGGATTCCAGAGAGGAGGTCACGATGGGTAGCCGGTCCTTCTCTTTTCTCTGGGTATTCTAATCTGAAGCGCTACTTTTCACTTATCGGTGGCAGGCAATGTAATTAGCTAATTAGGTACCAAATCAGCATGTTACGTACCGTCAGATCTAAATTGGATGGCCAAGATGACCCGAATCTCCTTCACCAAACGCGTTGTATGACCTACGACCAACTCGAATATAATAGTAAAGATAAAGGAAAATTAATTTATTGTATAGAGTTTGCTAGGGGAATTTTAGAACGATCGTAGAAGGTGGTCCAGGAAATGAGGACAATAATACGGAATCAGTGCAAGTACAACGATGCCTGCTTTGAAGATTCAAGCACATGTTCAAGTTATTTGCAAAAACCACTCCTAACACGTTAACATGCCGAATGTGTACTGAACATGAGATTTAAAATCGGTACGTACTATCGCTAGGTTGGAGCTCACTAATTACCCGATTTGACACTGTATTCTCAATAATGTGTTTCAAGTACGATTTGTACTTCAGATGATTTTAAAACAATGGGAAGTTTGCATACTTTTCGGTAGCTCATTGGCCGAGATGTCACGTCCAGCCTATTCAAACAGTTTCAAGAGTACTCGTCTTTCTGCTAGTACAACTACTATTATCTGAAAAAAATGGTAGGCTTAGAGACGGCTGGAAAAATTCATTACGCATCCTCGATCCGTGCTTGTGGTATCAATCAGGTACTCCCTCCATACCAGATTAATGGGTAGTTAGGCACTTCGAATCTAATGGTATAATTTTTGTGGCATATATCTCATATTTTGTTAACCAAATTTGCAGTCAAACTTTTTTCTCAAAGTGCATAATTACCTATTAATCCGGTATGGAGGGAGTACTTGTTTTCCGAATTATTTTTAACTGGGATCTGTAAGCTGATGTTCCAGTAAAGAAGAGCAGAAGGCTATGTAAAAGTCGTTTCAAAACTCTAGCGCTATTACATGCATGCATTGAATTGCCGCCACTTGAATAATTCCACCATTTCAATAAATAAAGCGTCTACCTTTTCAAAATTTATCTTTAACCAAGAATTAATTCATGTATATAAGAAATATTGGACATATAATTGGTATCATTAAAATGTGTTCTTTATACGAACTAACAATATGAATTATGTACCATATTATCAAGGTAATGTTGATTATTTCTTTCGTCAAAGTTCATTTTAAAATATGTGACTTATTCATAAGAACTGAGGCAGTAGCTGATTAGTTAGAGAGCGAGTGAGCATGGAAGTGCACAATAATTGTTCCTCGATAGTGGGAAGTAGGGAGTAAAAGATAGATGTGCTGGTCATTTGATCTTATTCTGTAATTCTTGTCCTTGGAATTTTATTTTCGAAAAGTGGAGGGTCCGACTTATGCATCCATGAATGCATGCAACTATCTATATTACCAAATTCTATTTGCGTGAAGAAAGGAAACATGGTATAAGAGCCCGGTAACACGTATAACATGGTTAACTACTACATTTCATGTGGCATTAATCCTATCACGATACCGAAAACCATATTGTTTGAACAAAGCCTGTGCTAACATGTCCAAGTGATTCCACCTAAATCCCGAGCTACCATCTCCAAGTAGTTGCAGCTAGAGGCCTAGGAAATCCCGCACCTACACACGGTGTGCAACACATATGAATCCAATGTTAGCCGGCCATTTGAATAATCTTGAAGAAAATTAGAAGTTTTCTTGTTAAAATAGTATCATATAGGCCAACATAGAGCATATATTCTCACCTAGATCTAAGCCTTGTTTTTTTAATACCCTCATTTAAGCAGTTCATGAACATATTTGAAACCGGGTTGGAGGAGCGAAGATTGGAAGCCATAAATATCATATATCATACTCCCTCCATTCCATAGAACAGGGCCAATAATTCTGTAAAAAAAGCTTGTTGACCAAACATATATTAGAAAATATTAACATCTATAATATTCGCTAAATACAATCTGAAAAAATATATTGTGTGGTGAATCTATTGATATTGGTTTGGTATTGTAGGCTTTCATATTTTCGTCTAGAAATATGATCAAATTTAGATAGCATTAGAAAGAGCAAAGATGATTAATTGTTGGACTCTTTTGGGTTGTGTGGGTCCTGTTAGCGACGTTGTGCTCTTGGGCTGTTGGTTCTAGTTGGTTTAGAGGTCGCATTCTTTTGTTGTTGTTCTCTTGTGGGTGTGCTCTTGCCTATTGGTGATCCTGTTGTTGTAGGTTTTTGCTCGGTTTTCTCCTAAAAACTGAGCACCTTCTTCTTAATTAATAGAGATGAGGCAAAGCTTTTGCCTCCGTTTCAAAAAAAAAAAAAAGAGAAAGAGCAAAGATGTGTTCGAGATATAAGTCATGACTACCGCCTCCTGCACAATGGCAGCAAGTTTAACTGCATATAAGTGGTAAATCCTACATAAGATTTACTCGCATACATGACTAAATGGTCTACATACGTATACTTGTTGCATTTCTAATAACGATAAAGTATGTCCTACACCAACCGTTGTATGTCCCGAACCACCTATGGTACTTTGAACCTTAAACTATGCATGAGACCATTCACGTTGGGCAATGAACTTTCTCAAAAAGATTGGTCTTAACTCCACCTCATTTAATTTGGAGTATAGATAATGTCAGATTATTTTTCTTCTAGCAAATTAACTCAATAATCATACAACCTTGAGCCCATCATGCATCTGCCACCACTTTCTGTTAGTCTTTCTCAAGTCTAAATCAAACTGAGTAACCTAAATAGCCATATGGAATCTAATTAACACTTGTGCAAACTGACATGATTCTCTCAGCCATGCACGCCGCAATGCCACAATATCATTTACCTCGTGATTGATCGAGTTAAGCTTGACAAAGTCAGCTAGCTTCATTAGCTACTTCCTCCATTCCAGTTCATAGGGCTTGCGCGTATCCCTAGGTTGTTATCTTGGCTAACATAATATTAATTGTACAACACAAAAATTATATCATTAGAAAGTAGAACATCTAAGTTTTCTAATGATATATACCTTGTAATATTATCATGTATTATCTTGACTAAATTTACAACCTAGTAATACGTGTAAGTCCTATGAACCGGGACCGAGGGAGTAGTGGGAGATAGCTTAATTATGTGGCGCTCATTTAAGGCAGTACGTGTACAATCCATGTGATTGGTCAACCAAATATTATACTCTGATTTTTCTTATCTTTTGATTTGACAGCTTAACTAATTGTTGGTAAATTAAATGGGAATCCGAGAATCCCTGGGAAAACAATGAGTATCTGAGAACAAGTAACAGCCTAACGTTTCTTCATGGATCTTCAGTTGAACTAAATTAAGGTCGGCATGATAATGACATAGCCAAAAGTATGGGCTATCACCCAACTGTGAAGTTTTAGCAAGGTCGGCAGATTAAGTCCTCTCCTCGTAGTTAGTTGTGCACGTACAATGAATGGCTGATACGACTTGCACTGAAATATGCAGGAATTCAATTGTAATAATGTAAGAAGCCCGACAAAATGAACGCTGCTCTTGCAGTTGTGCAGTTAACAGTCGAGGACTGTTAAAAAAAACAAGTTCATAGAGACATAAAGAAAGGAAAGCTCTATTAACACAGTTTGATCAACAACCTCCATTACTTCGCGACTTTGTGTAGTGCCAGGCTCTTATCATCCATTTTCTTAATATTCAGCAACTACCAGTGCATGTACTAGTACAATAGGATGTCAAAATTATGCGAACTACTATGGATACCAATACATGATAGTTATCTGAGCTCAAGATTGACTACAGGGTAACTATATTAATTTACCGGTCTATGAGGATGAGGTTACACCTAGCTTCATCTTGCAGTATTAAAGGTTAACCATGATTAGAGTAATCATCAGAGCTCTAAAGAAAGCAGAAGTGCCAGAAAACATCTCATAAAAAACATAAGACACACCAGAGATTCGATCTATATACCCTTTATAGGCAATCTGGATGATGCAGCTATTTGCGATTTTAGTTCTGTCAGGAACAAGGGTACAAAATTATGTGAAGTTATGTAATGAAATATGAGTCTGGAGAACAATGAATCAATTTGTGGATAAGCAGGGAAAGTAGGGCGTTGCCGTGCGACAGTTTGCACGGCAAAGACGCCTGTACGCACGGCAACGACTTTGCCGTGCGTGAACTCACGGCAACGAGTGCCCGGCAAAGTGTTCGACGGCAAAGACTTCTTTGCCGTGCGCATGCACAAGCTGCACGGCAAAGACCTTTGCCGTGCGCGCTCTTCGCTGCCGTGAGTGAATTTCTCTGCCGTGCGGCGTATCTTTGCCGTGCGTTAGTTTCTCTGCCGTGCGCCCCGTCATTGCCGTGCGCCAGAGTCGTTGCCGTGCGCCTCAGTCGTTGCCGTGCGCTAGCCTGTGCCGTGCTCCTCACCTTTGCCGTGCGGCCGAGCCCCAGCACGCACGGCAAAGGAATCTCCAGGCACACCCACCAGCTTCCCAGGAGCACAGGCTTGCGCCACGTGGCCCCTTTGCCGTGCGTGTGAACACGGCAAAGTGACCAAAAGTCCTTTGCCGTGTGCACACACACGGCAAAGGCCCCTGGTTTTTTCATTTTTTTGCTGCTTTTCATTAATCCCTGCATTTCAAAATTGCATTTCACATATATATAACATATACAACATATATATTCACCATAGCATCACCAAACACATCAACAACACCACAAATACATCGAGCACACATAGTTCATGCATAACAAGTGCAATGTCCATTATTACAATCCATAACAAGTGCGAACAATCCATAACAAGTGCGAACAATGCATTACAACGACGACGAGTGCACGAAGACCATGCCATCAACCTTGTCCTCCTCCGCTTCCGCCGGCCTCATCGTCATTGCCTTGTGACATATAATCTATAAGCATGTTGATGGAATGAACATTTGCATTTGCATATTGAACACTTGAACAAGTAGCGGGTTGGGCACAAGAGGACTCACCGCGGTTCATGCTCCGGATGATGTTCATGTTGTTGACGGTGATAGGTGTCCCCGGGGTCTGATTGGGCGGTGGCGGCATCCACGGCATGGAGTAAGGTGGAGGAGGAGGAAGACTCCCCGGTGGAGAAGTCAGAACCGTCTGGCTCATCAGCCAGCTCATCTGTGCCTGCTGCTGCTGCATCATCTGCTGCTGTTGTTGCATCTGCTGCATCATCTGTGTCTGCTGCTGCTGGTACTCCGCTCCAAGTTCCGTGCGTGCTCCTGGGCCGCCTGCTCCTTTTCTGCCATCTCCGCCTACGATGTGTCCGCGATGTCATTAACATTTCAATGGAAAGCATGTGCATGTAAAGGAAAGGTAGAGGCCGGAGGAAGAACATACCCGTAAACGCTCGACAGCTAGATCCGAAGCCCGTGGCCGGGGCTCTACCTCGGGCTGGCCGCTCTTACGACCACGACGGATCCGGCGGAGAGAGGGAACCTTCGCCGGGTCGACGCACCCGTCACCAAACCATAGGCGGCCATGCTTCAAGCCTTCTCCCGCAAGCACCGCGACCTCAGGGTCAAAGTCCTCGGCCTCTGGGTTGGCGTCCTCGCCGTACTTCTGCTTGAACTTGGAGATATACGACGTGCACTGGGTCTCGGATTGCGGGTTAACCCACAAGGACCCCGTCTCAGGATCAGGCGTCTTCCTTTGCTTCATCTTCTTTAGCACGGCAAAGACGTTAGGCTTCGCTCCTGTCCTGACTTCCTGCAAAAGAGAACATGTAATTGAGTGAAGTGACACACCCTTGCGGAGTTAACAAATATATAACATGAATTCAAAGAATGAAGGAACCATTAATTTGCTCACCTCCTTCCGCAGGTGAAGAGAGATGGGGATGCTGCCTTGGATATGCGATCCACCTCGCATCTCTGCCCGCTTCTTCTTGCCCTCCTCGTGCTTCTTCGAGTACGGGGGCATGTCCACCACATGACCATCGCACGAAAGCACCTATCGTCGTTGCCGACGTACCGAGGAGGGTTCTACATGCACAAGATAAACCCATTATGGTAAAATAAACTACATGGCGATAAAGAAATCAATAACACATAAATGCAAATACCCGCAAGTACGCCACGGCTGCATGAGCGTGTCGCGAGCGTCCTCCTTACTCATGTGGACGAAGCGGTCGGCGTGCCGGTCGCGGACGCATTGAATACGTGCCTCGTAGTGCATGCCGGTCACCCTCTTCCTTGCAAGCTGGTGTAGGACATCATCGCACGCATTCTCCTTGCCCTCGGCCCTCTTGAAGTATCTCTCGCAACCATGCACATAGGTAAAACAAGGGGCATTAGTGCAATTATTGTGAACCAAGGAGAGTGTATGAATGGTAAGAAGTCAAAAGTCACGTACCCAGAATTTGGCAACAACCAAATCCGCCGCGGTGCCGCGGCCAAGAGGATCTTCCGCGAGGCTGTAGTGCGCCCACCTCCAAGCTACGTCGCAGCCACCAGTAGGGAAATTGACTATCCCGGGGAAATACCATCTAAGTAGGCCCCCAAGGATGTTCGAGTACCCACGTGGCGGTCTCGCGACGGGTCTTCATCTTGGAACGAGCTGCACCATGAAACGACAACATCAATATGTATGTGATAATAATTTTGATAATGACAAAATTGCGATAACGAAATGCCAAAAATTAACATGTACCTCCTTCCATAGGGCTGTAGAACAACGTGCCCGTAGCGCCGGTTCTTCGGCGCGGGGAGCTGTGTTATCCCACGCCGATATGGCTTCCTATCACGTGGCCTCGGCCTCTCCACAGCTAGAACGTACTCGGTAATCCTCCGGCTCACACCACTCTAGGCTTGGATCGGGATCGAACACTAAGTTCCCCAACCCCTCATCCTCCGAGAGGTCCTCCTCGTCCCCCTCCTCCTCCTGGTCCTCCCCACCCCCTCCTCCTCCTGGTCCTCCCCACCCCCTCCTCCTCCTGGTCCTCCCCACCCCCGTGGTGCTCCTGGTCCTCCTCCTCGTCATCATCATCGGCTGCGGGAGGGGGGCTAGGACTAGGAGTGAGTACCCGCGTCGCATTCTTCCTACGCGGCCGCCCCGTGGGAGCGACAGGAGGGGGGCTAGGAGGGGGGGTAGTAGCTCGGCCCCGCCTCGAAGTCCCTACACCTACCAAGTCCTTGAGCTTCTTTTTAAGACCGCCACCCTTTTTTTTTGGCGGCATGCTTCAATCACCTGCAAACACAAATGAAGAGAGTGGTTTATTAGTACGCAATATTGTAAATAGATAAATATTAGTAAAAGCAACAGAAATATAAGTAGATGAACATTAATGAAAGCAACAATAATGCAAAAGGATGAACATTAATTAGTGGAAGCAACAAATAGCTAGCATAGAGTTCTCTCAAACATAGCACGGAGTTCTTACAAATAACCTAGCTAGACAATCTCTATTACACGGAGTTATTACAAATAGGCTAGCCTCACAATTACTACTACATAGATCGGTAGCTTCGTGTCGCCATCCGTGATTGGACCGCGTGTCTCCTCATCGTCATCAGGCTCGGCGAACCAATAATCATCAATGAAACCTGGAGGTGGTCCATCTGCATCGAGGTCAATCCCTGCTTTGAACGCCTCGAGCAAACTCGGGTCTTCCGGGGCACAGACATCCTCAGCTTCATCTTCTGCATTGTCTCCATCCATGCCCGCGTCTTCTTGTTCATCGTCTACGACCATGTCATCGATAGTCGGCAAGCCGATTGTGAAATGGCCGGGGAGCCCTTCTTCCTGATAAAACTCGACACTCCTTGTTGAGGGGTCTACGCGGCGGTAATCGTCCTTGTTTGGCGGGGGCGGCCTATTGCGTGAAGGCACCGTCATCACAACATCCCATCCATGTAGACGTTTTGTCGGGTTTCTGCACGCGTACGGGAGATAGAATACTTGAAAGGCCTGGGTTGCCAAGATGTACACATCCTCTCCCTTATAAACGGAGTTCCTTTCAACTTCGACCAACCCAATTTCAGGATCCCGTCTCACCCGACGTGGGTCAAACCAATGGCATTTGAAGACGACGGGATTTAGCCCTTTGTGAAACCCGTAATTCAGCTCGTATATACCCTCGACTCTTCCATAGTAATGGAGCCCATCATCACCTTGACATACCACCCCGCTATTTATTGTCTTCGCGTTGGGCCGGCTTGTTGTGTATTGATGGGTCCGGAAGCGATACCCGTTCACGTCATAGGAGTTGAACGCTTCTACGGAATGGTCAAAGCCCCTAGCAATTTTTCTTAGCTCGACTTCATCTCTTTGTCGGTTCTTGCCTACAAGTTTAGCACGAGAAGTTTAGAACGAGAAATGACCGATAAATGTCGAAAGTGCTAGCTAATTTGGATAGAATAGTACCAAATTACAAAACCAGCTATCGAAACCGAAACCGCCGCCCTTATCGAAAATTTGCTTGGATTCTTCCGGGGTAGGCTCCCTGTGGGTATTCTTCCAATGTATAGCCTTGAATTTCCTATACCGATGAAAAGAGGAAGAGTTAGCCACGAACATACGAGTGAATGTTTGCGAATAATTAAATGGTTCGCACTTACTCGATGTACGGCTTCACTTCGACCATGGTGTTTAAGACATACGAGTGGATCAAGGTCCGCTCATGTAGGTCCGTTCTGTACGGCTTCGAGCCACTTGACTTGCCACCAAGCCCCACGAAGATGCTAAGCTTGGGTACTTCTTCATTGTTGGCGGCATTGTAACGGAGGACCGGGTTGTGCTTTGTGGGAATGTTGGGATCATAGTGCTTAGTGGTGAAGTTTGCCACCTCCACGTTCAGGACTGCCTCGGCTATGGATGCTTCGATCTTGCATTTATTGCCGGTCATTTGACGAAGCTTTTGTGTTTCTCTCTCGGGACCAAACTGCCAACGGCCCCAATTCGGGCCCCCTTTAAGCACTCCTCCGCGAGGTGCAGGATCATGTGTTGCATCGGATTAAAAAACCCCGGAGGAAAGATCTTCTCTAGATCGCAAAGCAACACGGGTGCCTCTTCATCCAGCTTCTCAATCACTTTAGTGTCTAACTCCCTAGCACAAATCGGCGGAAGAAAAAACTCAACCTCGCTAGCACTCGCCAAGTATTCTCGGGGACATAGCCTCGAATCATCACCGGCATTATCCGCTCAAGCCATATGTGGTAGTCATGACTCTTCGGTCCTTGTACTCGCAGCGTTTCAATGTTCAGGCCCCTCATCCAGTTGGCTGCGAACCCATCGGGGAAAAACAAGGAGTCCTTCATCCATTGGAAGACCTCCCTTTTTGGGCCTTTGTGAGGCAGAACGGAGCGTGTGGCTTAGTCCAAGTTTTTTTGGCACCATTAGGTGGCTGCATGTTCAACTCCGGCTTATCACACCACATTTCTTGATCAATTCGAGCCTTTATGTTATCCTTCGTCTTCTCAGTGTCCACAATCGTGCTCCAAATGGCTTCACTGATATTCTTCTCGGTGTGCATTACATCAATGTTATGCGGGAGCTCGAGAAACTCAAAGTAAGGGAGCTTCCATAAGCACGGCTTGTGAGTCCATTGGTGTGTCTCCCCATATCCAAAGAAACCATTCCCATCAGGGCTAGGCTGAAGAGCATCTAACTCAGCCTTGATTTCCGTTCCGGTCTTCGGAATTGGCTTCGGGCCACGGACAACACGGCCTTTCTTGAAACTCTTTACATCACTCCTGTATGCATGTCTCCGCTCAAGGAACTGTCGAGCTTCATCAAAGCATGAATACTTGCCTCCCTTGTTTAGCAAGAAGAAAGTCACAGCCTGTCTGCACTGTGGGCAAGGCCACTTCCCATGTGTACACCACCCGCAGAACAAAGCACGTGCTGGCAGGTCATGCAGGGACGTGTGGTACCACACATACATATCGAAGTACTCCTTCTTTGATGCGTCATATGTTCGGATCCCGCGACCTTCCCAGCCACGAACCAAGTAATCCACCAGCGGTTCCAGGTACACATTCATGTTCTTGCCCGAGTATTTGGGCCCTGGGATTATCATCGACACAAACATGTTCTCTGATCTCATGCAGACGCCAGGGGGGAGGTTCATGGGAATAACAAACACCGGCCAACAACCGTATACTGCAGCCGACATACCATATGGATTGAACCCATCGGTTGATATCGCAACCGCTACGCTCCTCGGGTCACCTGCTTTCGGTGGAAATTTCTTGACAAAGTTCCGTTGACTGCCAAAACCCACCGGCGGGCAGCGGCCTTGTCAACACCGTAGAGCCGGGAAGAGCCTAGAGCTGCGGCTGGCCGAGACCCCTCCGAGCGACGGCCCGCAATGCTCTTCCGGTCACACGCGGCGATGCGAAGTGCAAGGGCGTGCCACCTGACCTATACCTGGTCGGGAAGGTGATGGGGATGCCTCGCTTAGTTTCTGCGCAGGGCATACATGTAAACATTAAATACGAGCCTCGATCGGCTCTCAGGTTATCCCGTGAATCGGCTCAAAGAGCCGATCCACCCATGATTCGTACGGGGTGCACGAATACTTGGTGGTCCTGCTTGATCAAGATGAAGCTAATGAGATCTACAACGATTTAGGGTTTTCACCGCATAATCGGATCATCCTACTCCAGGTTGGGCCTCGCGGCCACGCACGGTGCTCGTAAGCCGATCCTAAACAAGGCCTAAAAACCAACATGAAGTTGATCCTCGGAACATCCCGTTTAGGACTTGCGAACGCCACCCTACGTGCCACCTGGATCCTCCCCCTTTGTAAGGCCTAACTATTGCGGATATTAAACTAATCCTTGTAGAACAAGGAGCAATCGTA
Source organism: Lolium rigidum (assembly GCF_022539505.1). Taxonomy (NCBI): domain Eukaryota; kingdom Viridiplantae; phylum Streptophyta; class Magnoliopsida; order Poales; family Poaceae; genus Lolium; species Lolium rigidum. Next base: position 218,197,928 of record NC_061509.1, read on the forward strand.
ACGGATCAGATCTACTAAATAATGATCAAGCGGGGTGCCTCCCCCACACCTGAGATAGTCGTGAGGGCGGCTAGATATGCAAGGGTTGCACTACGTAAGCATGCTTAAACGAAGAACAATGCTAACCCTAACACATCTAATGATAACTACGTTGCTCGCCATCAAAAGCGCTTCAGTACGAGCAACGCATGAACAACGTGGGGCTTGTGCTGCCTAGATCGCAAGATGCGATCTAGGCAGCATGTCGCTTACCTGATAGAAACCCTCGAGGCGAAGGAGTTGGCGATGCGCCGAGATTGGTTTGTTTTGGGGTTGAACGTGAGTTGTTGTTTATTCCATAAACCCTAGGTACATATTTATAGTCCAGGGGACTTTCTAACGTGGGAATATCCCATCGTGCACGATACAAACTCTAACCCTTATCTAAGATAATAAACTACTAAATAAAGATACACGGGCAATTCAGCCCAAAACCCTTCGTGCCGGGCCGCTTCGACAATCTTCCACATGTAATCTTCCAAGCCCGGCCCACCTCCGGATTTGTCTAAAATCTGGTGATAACACATGCCCCCTGGTTTTGGAAATAACATTTCCAAAATCATTATGCTTTCCCTTCGAAGGGTCATGTCGTGGCGAGAGCGAGCCGTTACAGCATCCGTCATCATTATGCCCTGTCTTCTCGGCTTCTCTAAAAATTCGACAGCTTTAGCATCGATCCCTTGGAAAGCTGTAATGGCATTAAACCTTCACCAAATTTCTCATTATTTAACCGTGCCGACTGGTTAGCTCTCTCTATCCTCTATTCCATCCCAGCTATCGGCACCAAAAAAACCCTCTCCTCCTGTAGCAATGTCTTCCTCTTCCTCTTCCTTCTCAAAACTCTTCCCCCAATCTTCGCCGAAGAAGAAGAACGAGGACAGCCTCCACCCCGCAGTGAATCCCTTCTCCTCCGACAAGGAGGAGAAAGAAGGAGAAGCAGCCGAAGGCCAAGGCCTCCCCTTCCGCCCAGCTCCCGCCGAAGAAGCGCCCCGCATGTGGGCGGACAGCGAGGACGAAGATGATGACGAAGAGGAAGAGGAAGAGGATGACTCCTCCTCCTCCATCGGGTATCCGCCGACCAAGCGCTTCCGCTCCCGGGCGGACAGCGAGGATGATGATGATGACGAGGAGGAAGAGGCTCCGGCCAAGGGCCGGGGCAGCAGCGACGAGGAGCTCCCTGGGAGCAGCGCCGACGACGTCGACGGCGGCGATGACGAGGACAGCGACGACTAGTAGTATAGGACTAGTAGTAGCAGTGCACTAGGCACCGAGATCCCTCTTTTGAGAGCCATCGGCTCTTTCTTGTAAAGCCGCTCCTTGGAATTAATGAAATTGTTCTTTCCATTCATCCTTTAATCGCTCCAATTTCATTCCTTCCGTTTGTCATGCTAAGACCGATAGCAACGCGTCGGACTTCTTTCCTTTTCTTGCAGCAACAGCACGGTCCAAGCCCTGTACTAGACGACGGCTTTTCCTTCCCAGTTCCTCCCTGAGACGACCATGATGCAGCCGCAGCCGAGGTGACCCTAATCGGTTCTTAAAAACAGGGCATCTTCCAGGCTTGTTGCCCCCCGAGTCTTAGCCGAGGCAAAACAGAGCTGTATGGACCTGGGCTCGATCATGTCTGAGGGAGCTCCTTTCCTTTGGTGGACCTGATGCAATCCATCCTCGACCTGATCCGCACGCCCATGCTGCTCCTGCCATTGTTCTTGAAGAGAGGATCTGAGCTTCCAAACTGCGAGGAGTTCCCTCATAAAAAATTTCCCTTTTGTGCTCCATTGACCCTCTGATCGTAACAGTTACTCCCCTTGAGTCGATGGCCATGCATCGGCTTTCATATCCTTAAGTCGATACCTGCTGCATCGGCTGTGTTCGAAAAATTTCGAATTTTCACTGTTTTTTTTTTTACGGCCGACCTGTGCATCGGCCCCCATATTTCAATACCCATCAACAGAAGATGAGATGCTTCCATTGCATATCCTCGTATTTTATCTACACGGTGCCCCCCCGAGCCGATTCTGTCAAGAGAATTGATGGTATCGGCTCGTTGGATAACATGTTGAACCCAGGCAGAATGGTGGGTGAGGATAATTTTGGCCGATTGCTGGAATCGGCCTCCACGTTGCTTGCTCGTTGAAGGTTTTGTAAGTTCCCTTCATCAATTTTTTGGGGGCCGATCACAAGGATCAGCCTCTCCTGGTTTGCTCATTGGTTTGATCTTGCTACTTGGTCAAGCTGGATAAAACCAACCCGACCTCTGACTTGATGCGCTTGCTGTCGTCCACCTTGAGTGCTCCGTAGAGTCGTGGAGTGCTAAGCTCTGTCGGCAAGACGAGTACCATGTTTGTGCCAGCCGATGTCTCATCATCGGCTTTCCTCTGTTTAGGGCGCCACTCCATTTTCCGTGGACGACCCTCTTCATCCAGGGTTCGCTGAACCTTTGCAGCCAGATCAGGCCGTGCCTTCCTTAGCGTATGCGGTACAACCTTTCGGCTTCCTCCGGGCCGCGCAATCGCTGAACCTCGCGCTTTTGGGAACGGCTGAGTCCGTCGGGGCACCACCTTGGCCGGTGGTACCTATCTTCTTCCACTTCTCCCTCGTCTTCCGAATCCTCAAGATCTGCCCAACGAGGTGACTCGGCGCGTTTGCTTTGTGGCGGGAGAGGCCCTAGGCGCTCGAACACGGACACGTTGGCTGCCTCCTTCTTTTTCGATTGCATTACGGGCAATTGCCGATTGTGGGCAATCGGCTCATTCCTGAATCCCAGCGAGTGTCTGAAGAAGGGGCAGTCCCAATGCCTGGCGTTGTCATCTTGCTCCCTTGATGCTTCCGTGGCACAGCGCTCGTGCTCCTCCTCATCGCGATCCTGCCGACGATATCTTCTGGCTTCTCTAGCTAGACGATCTCCTCTATCATCGTAGTTGGACCGTCGGCGTTGGTCATACTGACTCACATATTTGTTGAGGAGGTGATCAGAGAGGGGTCGCTGATATCTTATATTCTTCACCTCTTCCTCTGTGACATAGCGCTTGCCATCATGACGGAGCCGATCGCGTGGAGCGGCCTCTTCTGTATCCTTGCCATGAGAGCAGCTGCCCTCATCTCCATCTTTGCCAGAGTGGTTTCCAGGTCCTACCATGTTGATGCTGAACGAGGGACCCGGCTGGCAACCTTCAGGGTAGGTGATTTCCACCATGTTAACGGCGGGGAAGGGTTGGGTGTCGACCTTCATGGCGTACTCGGTTGAAAATTAGCCGCCCCTTCTCTATCGCCGCTTGGATGTGCCGACGCCACACCCGGCGGTCGTTGGTGGCATGGGAAAGCGAGTTGTGGAATTTGCGGTACGGCTTTCCGTTTAGCTCTTTCGCCGTGGGGAACTTGAGACCTTCGAGAATCGTCAACTGTTTCTCCTTGAGCGAGGAGGTCGAAGATTTGTTCGGTCTTGGTCACGTCAAAATCAAATCCCCGGGCGGCCCCGGTGGCTTTACCCATTTGCGAGGCCACGGGGTTCCTCCCCGAGTCCACTCAGCCACTGCTATTTCTTGGTCTCCCGCAGGCACTTCATCTTCCTCTCGTATCGACTATAACTACCGCACGCTTGAACTTGTCTTGGTACGAGTCGGGGTGGCGCTGTTCATATGCCGATAGTTTCGAACCATGTGCGCCGGCGAGGGATAATCTGCTTGGGAGGCCATGTCCTTGAGCTGTGTTGCAAGGCCTGCTATCGCCAACTCGATCGCTTCCTTTTCGGTTATACGAACCGAATAACATCGGTTCCTAAGATTCCTGAAGCGCCGGATGTATTCCGTCACCGTTTCCCCGCGCTTCGACGTAGTTGTGCTAGATCGGCAATGCCGGACTCGGAAGCTTCGAATGGTATTGCATATGGAACTGTTCTTCCAATTGCTTCCAAGACTCGGATGGAGTTTGCTGGCAAAGAGGTGTACCATCCAAAAGCCGATCCCGTGAGGGACTATGAAAAGAGCCTCACGCGTAGCTGATCCGACACTGAAGCCGGTCCTAGTTGAGCCAAATATCGGCCGACGTGCTCGATGGAGCTGGAGCCATCTGATCCACCGAATTTGGAGAAGTCGGGGAGCCGATATTTAGGTGGCAGCGGGATCATCTCGTAATCGTCGGGGTACGGCTTGGAATAGCCGATCGCCCTTCTTTTCGGCATCATGCCGAACTGGTCTCTCGGTATGGTGCCGATCTGATCCGCTGTGCTGGCCGTAGGAGTTGCACTCCGAAGATTCGCCGGGGTGGCGTACTTGGCCAGCCATGTGTGCTTTTCCAGCTACGAGCCATTTGCGGGAGCTGGGCTCGGGAGTTTCGTCGGTGTGGCGTATTTAGTTAGCCACGTCCGCTCGTCGCCGACGTTCCTCCTGTCTTCGCCGGAGTCCCCGATGTTATGGCCTGGTTTGTGAGTGCCCGGTCACCACAATCCGGCACATACATGCACGCGTATCCATGAGGGATCTCCTTAGGCGCCTCCATTAAGAACCGGTAGTCACTAGGGTCGCCACCAATCCCGTAGACGAGGAATGCCGGTGTAGTCAGCACTTCAGCAGGTGCTGCCAACGCATATGGCAGCGGTGGACGGGACTCGGAGTGGCAACTCTCCTTGATGAGTCCCGAGAGCTGGTCCCGACGGCGAGTACCGGTGGCTCATGATCTCCTGGATCACGCGCGAGCGACACGCTCCAACACGTTGACCAAGTTCTCGAGTGGCGGTGTAGCGAGTGAGCCACCGGGTAATTGATCTCCTGCCGCGGACCCCCGGTGCGTTCCTCCGACGGGGTAGAGAGGTCTATCCCATCGAGCGCACCTTGCGGTGAGAATCCCTTCCATCCGATGCCATGGGTACGGGTTCTCCGAAAAGAGCCGATGAGGTCGGCTTCGAGGGTGGCCTTGATCTCGTTGTACTCGCTTCTTGAGCTCGTCGGGCGGATCCTCGTAGGTGATCGGCGTGCCGTCCGCCATCTCAGATGTAGATGGCGATGGGGTTGATGTAGACGATGGTCCCACCGGGCGTGCCAGAATGTGTTGACTGCCAAAACCCACCGGCGGGCAGCGGCCTTGTCAACACCGTAGAGCCGGGAAGAGCCTAGAGCTGCGGCTGGCTGAGACCCCTCCTAGCGACGGCCCGCAATGCTCTTCTGGTCACACGCGGCGATGCGAAGTGCAAGGGCGTGCCACCTGACCTATACCTGGTCAGGAAGGTGATGGGGATGCCTCGCTTAGTTTCCTGCAGGGCATACATGTAAACATTAAATACGAGCCTCGATCGGCTCTCGGGTTATCCCGTGAATCGGCTCAAAGAGCCGATCCACCCATGATTCGTACGGGGTGCACGAATACTTGGTGGTCCTGCTTGATCAAGATGAAGCTAATGAGATCTACGACGATTTAGGGTTTTCACCGCATAATCGGATCATCCTACTCCGAGTTGGGCCTCGCGGCCACGCACGGTGCTCGTAAGCCGATCCTAAACAAGGCCTAAAAACCAACATGAAGTTGATCCTCGGAACATCCCGTTTAGGACTTGCGAACGCCACCCTACGTGCCACCGGATCCTCCCCCTTTGTAAGGCCTAACTATTGCAGATATTAAACTAATCCTTGTAGAACAAGGAGCAATCGTAACGGATCAGATCTACTAAATAATGATCAAGCGGGGTGCCGCCCCACACCCGAGATAGGCGTGAGGGCGGCTAGATATGCAAGGGTTGCACTACGTAAGCATGCTTAAACGAAGAACAATGCTAACCCTAACACATCTAATGATAACTACGTTGCTCGCCATCAAAAGCGCTTCGATGACGAGCAACGCATGAACAACGTGGGGCTTGTGCTGCCTAGATCGCAAGATGCGATCTAGGCAGCATGTCGCGTACCTGATAGAAACCCTCGAGGCGAAGGAGTTGGCGATGCGCCGAGATTGGTTTGTTTTGGGGTTGAACGTGAGTTGTTGTTTATTCCATAAACCCTAGGTACATATTTATAGTCCAGGGGACTTTCTAACGTGGGAATATCCCATCGTGCACGATACAAACTCTAACCCTTATCTAAGATAATAAACTACTAAATAAAGATACACGGGCAATTCAGCCCAAAACCCTTCGTGCCAGGCCGCTTCAGCAATCTTCCACATGTAATCTTCCAAGCCCGGCCCACCTCTGGATTTGTCTAAAATCTGGTGATAACAAGTTCTTCCATGCAGTACCATCCGACGGATGTATCATCTTGTCGGTGTATCTGTTTCCTTCCACGGCCCACCTCATCTGTTGGGCAGTATCCTCGGTCATGAAGAGCCGCTGGATCCTCGGTAGAACTGGAAGATAGCGGAGGATATTCTTGGCAACCGTGGTCCGCCTCTTCCGACCATCACCATTGCGGTCTACCTCAAAGTACCTAGAGGAATTGCATTTGATGCAATAATTTGTGTCGGCGTGCTCCTCTCCGAATAGCATGCATCCCTTTGGACAAGCGTGTATCTGCTGAGATGACATCTTAAGGTCACCGAGCAATTTGGTCGAATAGTAGAAGTTTTGCGGCAAGAGGTGCCCTTTCGGCGAAGGCTGCCTACGATGACCAGAAGTTCATCGAACCCATCTCCGCACAAGTTCCTATGGCACTTCAAGGCCATAAGGCGAGCGATGGCATCTAGTTGGGTAACCTCTCGTATTTTCATGTAGGGGTTTCTGCGAAGCAAACAGAGCCTCATAATACTCCTTTGTGTTTTCCTCCGGGTCCTCACTTGTCTCCGCATCCTCAGGTGTCTCCACCTCTACATGAGGGCTTTCAGGCACATTACCATTAGCCAAGTTTTCTAAGCACCTATCAAAACCAGTGTCATATTCCCCCTAGGTTGAATCTGCCGCACCTCCTTCCTAGCACGTTTCTTTGCCTTTTCTCCATGGTAAGTCCAAATCCTGTAGGACGGTGTCAACCCAAACTTGATCAGGTGCATACTCATAGTTTCCTTGTCCTGTGCCTTTCGGTTAGCGCACTTACTACAAGGGCACCAAACACTTATAGGTCTGCTAGGGATGGCAAACGCCCTATCCACAAACTGCTCGGTCTTTTCTCCCCATTCATCGAGTATAGTTCCACCGACCGATTCTTCCATCGTACATCCAGCCACGATTATCCATCCTCTAATCGGCAACAAAACAGACGAACATAGCATTTATATATCAAATAGGAAATAAATGCATCATATCTTTATTTTTTTACGCGTGCATCAACCTGAAACTCTACTAGGTGGGCTCCTAGCAGCCGCCGGATCCGTAGATTGAGTACGTTCTCCCAGCTCTACCCCGATCCGAGACAAAATTTCGGCAGCACCTCCCCGCTGCTCTCCCGATACACGTCTCGGCAAAAAGCCGAGAGGGGTGTGCATCCGGAGAACAACGGGGAGGCGCTACCGAAATCCTGTCTCGGATCGGGGTAGAGCTGGGAGAACGTACCCAACTACGCATCCGCCGGCTATCCCGATAAATGCCGTAAGAGTTACGGTTCATAATATGCGAGACCACTAATGCATATTTATCCGCGTAACCCTTACGGTCGGGAAGAGACGCCTAGGTATCGCGACAGACTTGGTGATCTAGACACAAAGAAAAACCTAGGTACAAGAGAGGCGAACGGATTCTCACCCTCGAAGCGTGATCGACAACAAGCGAAGAAGATCAACGACCCTCTGAGAGAATCGCCGAAGAAGATCCGGAACGCCCCGTCAAACACCCCCGCGACGCCGCCCCTCGTGTCCACCTCGAAGCATCTCCTGCATAGCGAGAAAAACCAATTAGGGGCTATTAATAATTACCATGTATGCGCGTATATAGAGTATATGGTTTGCTGCAGTATTATATTTGCATCCATTCCAAGCTCTTTTTACAATTCCTTTGGTTGAATCAAACAAAGTTTGGTACAAACCAAATCCTATAGGATTTTCCTACCCTACAAATAAAACAAGCCCTAAGTAACATGCAAATTTACAAACCAAATCCTATAGGATTTTCCTACCCTACAAATCAAACAAGCCCTAAGTAACATGCAAATTTACAAAAAGAAAAAAATGGCCACATACCGGTGGTGGCCGGAGCTTCCAAGGATGGTGGCGGCCAGCAGCACGGGCGGCGGGCGGAGGGGGAAAGCAGCAGCAGCACGGGCGGCGGGCGGCGGGCGGAGGGGCGAGCAGAAGCAGTATAGGAACGGCGGCGGAGGGGGAGAGCAGCAGCAGCTCGGGCGCGCGGCGGCAATGGCGCGGGGCAGCACGGGCGGCGTGCGGAGGGAGGAGGGAGGCGGAGGGGGAGAGCTGCAGCAGCACGGGCGCACGGCGGGGAGAGCGGCAGCAGCAGGGGAGGTTCTCCGGCGGCGGCGGCGGCGTGGAAGGGAGGCGCGGGTCGAGCTGATGCGTGGATGGGGGCGAGTTGTGCGGTCTGGACGCGCCCGAAGTGGATAAGTGGAGCCGCCTTTGCCGTGCAAGAAAACGTTGCCGTGCGGCAAACAGTCTTTGCCGTGCGCAAGAGCTTTGCCGTGCGGCGCGACCACTTTGCCGTGCGGCCCAGGATATGCCGCACGGCAAAGACCCCTTTGCCGTGCGAAGTTGCTCTTTGCCGTGCGCTACTGCACGGCAAATTTTTCTTTTAATTTTACCATTTCGATTGAACATTTAATTTTATTTCAAATTAAATTAAACCTGTTTTTCCAACATTAATAATATTTTATAATGTTCATATCATGTTTTCTTAAAGCTATAGGGGATCGCATACCTCGCACGGCGTAATCTATAGGGTAGATCCACCGGCCGGGGAACTACATGTGTGCCCCGGCGTACACATACCGCTCTTTAATTTGGGGAGGAGGGGGAGAACAATTTTGGTTCTCCATGTGTATATGTCCTAAACAAACCTAAAAGAATGAAAAAGTACATTGGTGTACCCTCGCGCGGAGAAATCTAGGGGGGTAGACCCGCCGGGGTACACGTTCCGCTGTTTTGGGGGGAGGAGGGGGAGAACGACCGCCGGAGCACCGGAACCCCACCAAATCTTGCATGTGGGCCTATGCTATGTGTCAAAGTGTGGTTCAAGGTGTAATGGTGCAAAAGTAGCTCCCCTAAACCCTAGACCCTAAACTGGGGAGGCTTCGAGCACTAAACCCCTCTAAAACCCTAAACCACGACGCCGGGCTCGTAGAACCATGCATCATAACCCTAACCCTAACCCTAAACCCTAAACCTATACCTAACCATAAATACTTACCTTTAACCTAAACCCTAGCCCTACACCCTTGACCCTAGCCCTAACCCTACACCAAACCCTAACCCTACGCCGAACCCTAACTAGTAGATCAGGCACACCATCGATCGTGTGATAATGGCTCGAGCTGCGGGTGTATGTGCCAAAGGGTATCAATCTTGGTTCTCCATGTGTATATGTCCTAAACAAACCTAAAAGAATGAAAAAGTACATTGGTGCACCCTCGCGCGGAGAAATCTAGGGGGGTAGACCCGCCGGGGCACACGTTCCGCTCTTTTGGGGGAGGAGGGGGAGAACGACCGCCGGAGCACCGGAACCCCACCAAATCTTGCATGTGGGCCTATGATATGTGTCAAAGTGTGGTGCAAGGTGTAATGGTGCAAAAGTATCTCCCCTAATCCCTAAACCCTAAATTGGGGAGGCTTCGAGCACTAAACCCCTCTAAACCCCTAAACCACAACACCGGAGCTGCAGAACCATGCATCATAAACCCTAACCCTAACCCTAAACCCTAAACCTATACCTAACCATAAATACTTACCTTTAAACTAAACCCTAGCCCTACCCCCTAAACCCTAGACCTAACCCTACACCTAACCCTAACCAGTAGATCCGGCTCACCGTCGATCGTGTGATAATGGCTCGAGCTGCGTGTGTATGTGCCAAAGGGTCCCAATCTTGGTTCTCCATGTGTATATGTCCTAAACAAACCTAAAAGAATGAAAAAGTACATTGGTGCACCCTCGCGCGGAGAAATCTAGGGGGTAGACCCGCCGGGGCACACGTTCCGCTGTTTTGGGGGAGGAGGGGGAGAACGACCGCCGGAGCACCGGAACCCCACCAAATCTTGCATGTGGACCTATGATATGTGTCAAAGTGTGGTGCAAGGTCTAATGGTGCACAAGTAGCTCCCCTAAACCCTAAACCCTAAGCTGGGGAGGATTCGAGCACTAAACCCCTCTAAAACCCTGAACCACGACGCCGGAGCTGCAGAACCATGCATCATCAACCCTAACCCTAACCCTAAACCCTAAACCTATACCTAACCATAAATACTTACCTTTAACCTAAACCCTAGCCCTACACCCTAGACCCTATCCCTAACCCTACACCTAACCCTAACCAGTAGATCAGGCACACCGTCGATCGTGTGATAATGGCTCGAGCTGCGGGGTATATGTGCCAAAGGGTCGCAATCTTGGTTCTCCATGTGTATATGTCCCAAACAAACCTAAAAGAATGAAAAGGTACATTGGTGCACCCTCGCGCGGAGAAATCTAGGGGGGTAGACCCGCCGGGGCACACGTTCCGCTGTTTTGGGGGGAGGAGGGGGAGAACGACCGCCGGAGCACCGGAACCCCACCAAATCTTGCATGTGGACCTATGATATGTGTCAAAGTGTGGTTCAAGGTCTAATGGTGCACAAGTAGCTCCCCTAAACCCTAAACCCTAAACTGGGGAGGATTCGAGCACTAAACCCCTCTAAAACCCCGAACCACGACGCGAGCTGCAGAACCATGCATCATCAACCCTAACCCTAAACCCTAAACCTATACCTAACCATAAATACTTACCTTTAACCTAAACCCTAGCCCTAAACCCTACACCCTAGCCCTAACCCTACCCCTAACCCTAACCGAGAGATCAGGCACACCCTCGATCGTGTGATAATGGCTCTAGCTGCGGGGTATATGTGCCAAAGGGTCCCAATCTTGGTTCTCCATGTGTATATGTCCCAAACAAACCTAAAAGAATGAAAAGGTACATTGGTGCACCCTCGCGCGGAGAAATCTAGGGGGTAGACCCGCCGGGGCACACGTTCCGCTGTTTTGGTGGGAGGAGGGGGAGAACGACCGCCGGAGCACCGGAACCCCACCAAATCTTGCATGTGGACCTATGATATGTGTCAAAGTGTGGTTCAAGGTCTAATGGTGCACAAGTAGCTCCCCTAAACCCTAAACCCTAAACTGGGGAGGATTCGAGCACTAAACCCCTCTAAAACCCCGAACCACGACGCCGGAGCCGCAGAACCATGCATCATCAACCCTAACCCTAAACCCTAAACCTATACCTAACCATAAATACTTACCTTTAACCTAAACCCTAGCCCTAAACCCTACACCCTAGCCCTAACCCTACACCTAACCCTAACCAGTAGATCATGCACACCCTCGATCGTGTGATAATGGCTCTAGCCACGGGGTATATGTGCCAAAGGGTCCCAATCTTGGTTCTCCATGTGTATATGTCCCAAACAAACCTAAAAGAATGAAAAGGTACATTGGTGCACCCTCGCGCGGAGAAATCTAGGGGGTAGACCCGCCGGGGCACACGTTCCGCTGTTTTGGGGGAGGAGGGGAGAACGACCGCCGGAGCACCGGAACCCCACCAAATCTTGCATGTGGACCTATGATATGTGTCAAAGTGTGGTTCAAGGTCTAATGGTGCACAAGTAGCTCCCCTAAACCCTAAACCCTAAACTGGGGAGGATTCGAGCACTAAACCCCTCTAAAACCCCGAACCACGACGCCGGAGCTGCAGAACCATGCATCATCAACCCTAACCCTAAACCCTAAACCTATACCTAACCATAAATACTTACCTTTAACCTAAACCCTAGCCCTAAACCCTACACCCTAGCCCTAACCCTACACCTAACCCTAACCAGTAGATCAGGCACACCCTCGATCGTGTGATAATGGCTCTAGCTACGGGGTATATGTGCCAAAGGGTCCCAATCTTGGTTCTCCATGTGTATATGTCCCAAACAAACCTAAAAGAATGAAAAGGTACATTGGTGCACCTCGCGCGGAGAAATCTAGGGGGTAGACCCGCCGGGGCACACGTTCCGCTGTTTTGGGGGAGGAGGGGAGAACGACCGCCGGAGCACCGGAACCCCACCAAATCTTGCATGTGGACCTATGATATGTGTCAAAGTGTGGTTCAAGGTCTAATGGTGCACAAGTAGCTCCCCTAAACCCTAAACCCTAAACTGGGGAGGATTCGAGCACTAAACCCCTCTAAAACCCCGAACCACGACGCGGAGCTGCAGTAACCATGCATCATCAACCCTAACCCTAAACCCTAAACCTATACCTAACCATAAATACTTACCTTTAACCTAAACCCTAGCCCTAAACCCTACACCCTAGCCCTAACCCTACACCTAACCCTAACCAGTAGATCAGGCACACCCTCGATCGTGTGATAATGGCTCTAGCTGCGGGGTATATGTGCCAAAGGGTCCCAATCTTGGTTCCCCATGTGTATATGTCCCAAACAAACCTAAAAGAATGAAAAGGTACATTGGTGCACCCTCGCGCGGAGAAATCTAGGGGGTAGACCCGCCGGGGCACACGTTCCGCTGTTTGGGGGGAGGAGGGGGAGAACGACCGCCGGAGCACCGGAACCCCACCAAATCTTGCATGTGGACCTATGATATGTGTCAAAGTGTGGTTCAAGGTCTAATGGTGCACAAGTAGCTCCCCTAAACCCTAAACCCTAAATTGGGGAGGCTTCGAGCACTAAACCCCTCTAAACCCCTAAACCACAACACCGGAGCTGCAGAACCATGCATCATAAACCCTAACCCTAACCCTAAACCCTAAACCTATACCTAACCATAAATACTTACCTTTAAACTAAACCCTAGCCCTACCCCCTAAACCCTAGACCTAACCCTACACCTAACCCTAACCAGTAGATCCGGCTCACCGTCGATCGTGTGATAATGGCTCGAGCTGCGTGTGTATGTGCCAAAGGGTCCCAATCTTGGTTCTCCATGTGTATATGTCCTAAACAAACCTAAAAGAATGAAAAAGTACATTGGTGCACCCTCGCGCGGAGAAATCTAGGGGGTAGACCCGCCGGGCACACGTTCCGCTGTTTTGGGGGAGGAGGGGGAGAACGACCGCCGGAGCACCGGAACCCCACCAAATCTTGCATGTGGACCTATGATATGTGTCAAAGTGTGGTGCAAGGTCTAATGGTGCACACGTAGCTCCCCTAAACCCTAAACCCTAAACCGGGGAGGATTCGAGCACTAAACCCCTCTAAAACCCTGAACCACGACGCCGGAGCTGCAGAACCATGCATCATCAACCCTAACCCTAACCCTAAACCCTAAACCTATACCTAACCATAAATACTTACCTTTAACCTAAACCCTAGCCCTACACCCTAGACCCTATCCCTAACCCTACACCTAACCCTAACCGAGAGATCGAGCACACCGTCGATCGTGTGATAATGGCTCGAGCTGCGGGGTATATGTGCCAAAGGGTCGCAATCTTGGTTCTCCATGTGTATATGTCCCAAACAAACCTAAAAGAATGAAAAGGTACATTGGTGCACCCTCGCGCGGAGAAATCTAGGGGGTAGACCCGCCGGGGCACACGTTCCGCTGTTTTGGGGGAGGAGGGGGAGAACGACCGCCGGAGCACCGGAACCCCACCAAATCTTGCATGTGGACCTATGATATGTGTCAAAGTGTGGTTCAAGGTCTAATGGTGCACAAGTAGCTCCCCTAAACCCTAAACCCTAAACTGGGGAGGATTCGAGCACTAAACCCCTCTAAAACCCTGAACCACGACGCCGGAGCTGCAGAACCATGCATCATCAACCCTAACCCTAAACCCTAAACCTATACCTAACCATAAATACTTACCTTTAACCTAAACCCTAGCCCTAAACCCTACACCCTAGCCCTAACCCTACACCTAACCCTAACCAGTAGATCGTGCACACCCTCGATCGTGTGATAATGGCTCTAGCCGCGGGGTATATGTGCCAAAGGGTCCCAATCTTGGTTCTCCATGTGTATATGTCCCAAACAAACCTAAAAGAATGAAAAGGTACATTGGTGCACCCTCGCGCGGAGAAATCTAGGGGGTAGACCCGCCGGGGCACACGTTCCGCCGTTTTGGGGGAGGAGGGGGAGAACGACCGCCGGAGCACCGAACCCCACCAAATCTTGCATGTGGACCTATGATATGTGTCAAAGTGTGGTTCAAGGTCTAATGGTGCACAAGTAGCTCCCCTAAACCCTAAACCCTAAACCGGGGAGGATTCGAGCACTAAACCCCTCTAAAACCCCGAACCACGACGCGGAGCCGCGGAACCATGCATCATCAACCCTAACCCTAAACCCTAAACCTATACCTAACCATAAATACTTACCTTTAACCTAAACCCTAGCCCTAAACCCTACACCCTAGCCCTAACCCTACACCTAACCCTAACCAGTAGATCAGGCACACCCTCGATCGTGTGATAATGGCTCTAGCTGCGGGGTATATGTGCCAAAGGGTCCCAATCTTGGTTCTCCATGTGTATATGTCCCAAACAAACCTAAAAGAATGAAAAGGTACATTGGTGCACCCTCGCGCGGAGAAATCTAGGGGGTAGACCCGCCGGGCACACGTTCCGCTGTTTTGGGGGAGGAGGGGGAGAACGACCGCCGGAGCACCGGAACCCCACCAAATCTTGCATGTGGACCTATGATATGTGTCAAAGTGTGGTGCAAGGTGTAATGGTGCAAAAGTAGCTCCCCTAAACCCTAAACCCTAAATTGGGGAGGATTCGAGCACTAAACCCCTCTAAAACCCTGAACCACGACGCCGGAGCTGCAGAACCATGCATCATCAACCCTAACCCTAACCCTAAACCCTAAACCTATACCTAACCATAAATACTTACCTTTAACCTAAACCCTAGCCCTACACCCTAGACCCTAGCCCTAGCCCTAACCCTACACCTAACCCTAACCAGTAGATCAGGCACACCCTCGATCGTGTGATAATGGCTCTAGCTGCGGGGTATATGTGCCAAAGGGTCCCAATCTTGGTTCTCCATGTGTATATGTCACAAACAAACCTAAAAGAATGAAAAGGTACATTGGTGCACCCTCGCGCCGAGAAATCTAGGGGGGTAGACCCGCCGGGGCACACGTTCCGCTGTTTTGGGGGGAGGAGGGGAGAACGACCGCCGGAGCACCGGAACCCCACCAAATCTTGCATGTGGACCTATGATATGTGTCAAAGTGTGGTGCAAGGTCTAATGGTGCACAAGTAGCTCCCCTAAACCCTAAACCCTAAACTGGGGAGGATCCGAGCACTAAACCCCTCTAAAACCCTGAACCACGACGCTGAGCCGCAGAACCATGCATCATCAACCCTAACCCTAACCCTAAACCCTAAACCTATACCTAACCTTAAATACTTACCTTTAACCTAAACCCTAGCCCTACACCCTAGACCCTAGCCCTAACCCTACACCTAACCCTAACCAGTAGATCAGGCACACCGTCGATCGTGTGATAATGGCTCGAGCTGCGGGGTATATGTGCCAAAGGGTCCCAATCTTGGTTCTCCATGTGTATATGTCCCAAACAAACCTAAAAGAATGAAAAGGTACATTGGTGCACCCTCGCGCGGAGAAATCTAGGGGGGTAGACCCGCCGGGGCACACGTTCCGCTGTTTTGGGGGGAGGAGGGGGAGAACGACCGCCGGAGCACCGGAACCCCACCAAATCTTGCATGTGGACCTATGATATGTGTAAAAGTGTGGTGCAAGGTCTAATGGTGCACAAGTAGCTCCCCTAAACCCTAAACCCTAAACTGGGGAGGATTCGAGCACTAAACCCCTCTAAAACCCTGAACCACGACGCCGGAGCTGCAGAACCATGCATCATCAACCCTAACCCTAACCCTAAAACCTAAACCTATACCTAACCATAAATAATTACCTTTAACCTAAACCCTAGCCCTACACCCTAGACCCTAGCCCTAACCCTACACCTAACCCTAACCAGTAGATCAGGCACACCCTCGATCGTGTGATAATGGCTCTAGCTGCGGGGTATATGTGCCAAAGGGTCCCAATCTTGGTTCTCCATGTTTATATGTCCCAAACAAACCTAAAAGAATGAAAAGGTACATTTGTGCACCCTCGCGCGGAGAAATCTAGGGGGGTAGACCCGCCGGGGCACACGTTCCGCTGTTTTGGGGGGAGGAGGGGGAGAACGACCGCCGGAGCACCGGAACCCCCCAAATCTTGCATGTGGACCTATGATATGTGTCAAAGTGTGGTGCAAGGTCTAATGGTGCACAAGTAGCTCCCCTAAACCCTAAACCCTAAACTGGGGAGGATTCGAGCACTAAACCCCTCTAAAACCCTGAACCACGACGCCGGAGCTGCAGAACCATGCATCATCAACCCTAACCCTAACCCTAAACCCTAAACCTATACCTAACCATAAATACTTACCTTTAATCTAAACCCTAGCCCTACACCCTAGACCCTAGCCCTAACCCTACACCTAACCCTAACCAGTAGATCAGGCACACCCTCGATCGTGTGATAATGGCTCTAGCTGCGGGGTATATGTGCCAAAGGGTCCCAATCTTGGTTCTCCATGTTTATATGTCCCAAACAAACCTAAAAGAATGAGAAGGTACATTGGTGCACTCTCGCGCGGAGAAATCTAGGGGGGTAGACCCGCCGGGGCACACGTTCCGCTGTTTTGGGGGGAGGAGGGGGAGAACGACCGCCGGAGCACCGAAACCCCACCAAATCTTGCATGTGGACCTATGATATGTGTCAAAGTGTGGTGCAAGGTCTAATGGTGCACAAGTAGCTCCCCTAAACCCTAAACCCTAAACTGGGGAGGATTCGAGCACTAAACCCCTCTAAAACCTGAACCACGACGCCGGAGCTGCAGAACCATGCATCATCAACCCTAACCCTAACCCTAAACCCTAAACCTATACCTAACCATAAATACTTACCTTTAACCTAAACCCTAGCCCTACACCCTAGACCCTAGCCCTAACCCTACACCTAACCCTAACCGAGAGATCGTGCACACCCTTGATCGTGTGATAATGGCTCTAGCTGCGGGGTATATGTGCCAAAGGGTCCCAATCTTGGTTCTCCATGTGTATATGTCCCAAACAAACCTAAAAGAATGAAAAGGTACATTGGTGCACCCTCGCGCGGAGAAATCTAGGGGGTAGACCCGCCGGGGCACACGTTCCGCTGTTTTGGGGGAGGAGGGGGAGAACGACCGCCGGAGCACCGGAACCCCACCAAATCTTGCATGTGGACCTATGATATGTGTCAAAGTGTGGTGCAAGGTCTAATGGTGCACAAGTAGCTCCCCTAAACCCTAAACCCTAAACCGGGGAGGATTCGAGCACTAAACCCCTCTAAAACCCCGAACCATGACGCCGGAGTCGCAGAACCATGCATCATCAACCCTAACCCTAACCCTAAACCCTAAACCTGTACCTAACCATAAATACTTACCTTTAACCTAAACCCTAGCCCTACACCCTAGACCCTAGCCCTAACCCTACACCTAACCCTAACCGAGAGATCGTGCACACCCTCGATCGTGTGATAATGGCTCTAGCTGCGGGGTATATGTGCCAAAGGGTCCCAATCTTGGTTCTCCATGTGTATATGTCCCAAACAAACCTAAAAGAATTAAAAGGTACATTGGTGCACCCTCGCGCGGAGAAATCTAGGGGGGTAGACCCGCCGGGGCACACGTTCCGCTGGTTTGGGGGGAGGAGGGGGAGAACGACCGCCGGAGCACCGGAACCCCACCAAATCTTGCATGTGGACCTATGATATGTGTCAAAGTGTGGTGCAAGGTCTAATGGTGCACAAGTAGCTCCCCTAAACCCTAAACCCTAAACTCGGGGAGGATTCGAGCACTAAACCCCTCTAAAACCCCGAACCACGACGCCGGAGTCTGCAGAACCATGCATCATCAACCCTAACCCTAACCCTAAACCCTAAACCTATACCTAACCATAAATACTTACCTTTAACCTAAACCCTAGCCCTACACCCTAGACCCTAACCCTAACCCTACACCTAACCCTAACCAGTAGATCAGGCACACCCTCGATCGTGTGATAATGGCTCTAGCTGCAGGGTATATGTGCCAAAGGGTCCCAATCTTGGTTCTCCATGTTTATATGTCCCAAATAAACCTAAAAGAATGAAAAGGTACATTGGTGCACCCTCGCGCCGAGAAATCTAGGGGGGTAGACCCGCCGGGGCACACGTTCCGCTGTTTGGGGGGAGGAGGGGGAGAACGACCGCCGGAGCACCGGAACCCCACCAAATCTTGCATGTGGACCTATGATATGTGTCAAAGTGTGGTGCAAGGTCTAATGGTGCACAAGTAGCTCCCCTAAACCCTAAACCCTAAACTGGGGAGGCTTCGAGCACTAAACCCCTCTAAAACCCTGAACCACGACGCCGGAGCCGCGAGAACCATGCATCATCAACCCTAACCCTAACCCTAAACCCTAAACCTATGCCTAACCATAAATACTTACCTTTAACCTAAACCCTAGCCCTACACCCTAGACCCTAGCCCTAACCCTACACCTAACCCTAACCAGTAGATCAGGCACACCCTCGATCGTGTGATAATGGCTCTAGCTGCGGGGTATATGTGCCAAAGGGTCCCAATCTTGGTTCTCCATGTGTATATGTCCCAAACAAACCTAAAATAATGAAAAGGTACATTGGTGCACCCTCGCGCGGAGAAATCTAGGGGGGTAGACCCGCCGGGGCACACGTTCCGCTGTTTTGGGGGGAGGAGGGGGAGAACGACCGCCGAAACACCGGAACCTCACCAAATCTTGCATGTGGACCTATAATATGTGTCAAAGTGTGGTGCAAGGTGTGATTCACCAAATGGTGCATGGCATGGATCCCCGGTCTGACATTCCTCACGTTCGGGCGATAACACTTAACAGATTCCTGGACGTGTACGGTGAAGTGTCCCGCCGCGGGTATATCGGGGGCTAGACTGTGCCAAAGGGTGCCACACATGGTTTTCCATATGTCCATGGACTAAACAAACCTAAACCTATGAAAAGGTATATTGGTGGAACCTCGCGCGGAGAAATCTAGGGGGGTAGAGCATCCGGGGCCCACAGACAGCCGTTTTTAGGGGGGAATGACCACCGGAGCACCGGAATGCCACCAAAGTTTGCAAGTGGACCTAAAACCTAACCCTAACAAATCTAAAAGAATGAAAAAGTACATTTTGCACCCTCGCGCGGAGAAATCTATGGGGGTAGACCCGCCGTCCCGCTGTTTTTGGGGGAAGGAGGGGGACGGCCGCCGGAGCACCGGAACCCTGATATATGTGGGGGATGAGCATGGAGACTGATTTTGTATTGCACATAGTGTAATAAATAGTCATCAAAAAGAAAAACTAATTAACAAAATAAATATAAGTAGTAGATGAAATAAAATAGTTAGAAAAACAAATAAAATGTATATTGGCGCACGGCAAAGGGAGCAGCGCACGGCAAAGGACCCTTTGCCGTGCAACTGGTCTGTCTGCACGGCAAAGGGGCGGGACACGGCAGTGCCCAGGCCTTTGCCGTGCATTGTTTCTTTGCCGTGCGGCTTGCAGGGACTTGGCCGTCCTACTTTCTTTGCCGTGCGCTGCTCCCAGACTTTGCCGTGAGATACTGCTTTGCCGTGCGCCAAGTCTTTCTTTGCCGTGCTTGGTTTCTTTGCCGTGCGCTGCTCCCAAACTTTGCCGTACGTTTTGACGTTGCCGTGCGATCTTTTTGCTGCGCACGGCAAAGATAGGCTGCACGGCAGCGCCTGATTTTCCCGTAGTCATCTGATGATCAACCGGATATTCATGATATTCATATGTGCGCTGATCATCTCGTGAGCACTTCGTACAGAAAGTAAAGATAATGCAATTTGGTATGGATCTACAACTAGCCAATAACATAAGGTAATATTTTCAGAATATACGGTTTACCAATCCCATGTCACGTTAGATTTTTTTCGTTTAATTCAATTCCTAAAAAGTGCACTTAGCTGAATCTGACTTAAAAATAAGAAAATGTCAGTTGGCTTACCTTTAGGCTGGTACCAATGCATCACCCCACTATAGCCTCGCCACGTCAGCTTTTACCCCACTCTCACCTCACTCTCACCCCACGGTGCCAGTGCACGGGCTATAGTGCCAGCTCTCACTTCTCTCTCCTCCCTACCGCCTCCCTACCGCCTCCCTACCGCCTCCCTACCGCCTCCCTACCGCCCCCACTAGCACCGCTATCGCCTCCCTCTCGCCCCGCTCTCGCCTCCAACTCGGGCTATAGGCGGGCGGTACCGCCCCCTACCGCCGGGCGGTGGATCCACCGCCCGCCGCTAGCGTCTCGCCCGCCTCTCGCCTCCCTCTCGCCCCGACGCGGGCGGTACCGCCCCGCCTCCAGCCCGCGTTGGCACCAGCCTTAGACTGGCCCAAAAGTGACCTATGGACATTGGAAAAAAAAATCATGACAAAAAGTTATCCTTTGTAAACAGGGTCTGTCTACCCTAGTTCCGCTCAAGCTATGTCCCCTTGTTGGCTTATACCTTTATAATGTGCTTCTTTTCTTCGGTTTAGCCAGTTGGCTTGGGTTTGATGGCTTTGCCATCATCTAAAACAGGCTTGAAGGTTATATGCATCTTCTTCTTTTGGGGGAGTAAAGGGTTATATGCATCAACTGATGCCAAGACCGGCAATGGAGGTGTTTTTTCTTTTTTTTAATAATATATTTGGGTAATATTTCCATATATATGTTAGCATTGAATGAGCATTAGTGCTTGACCCATTATACTCCCTCGGCACATAAAAAATGTTTTAGATTTGTCTAAATCTAGATGTATGTAGACACTAAATAATACTTCCAGATTTGATATCATTTTGTAGACAGGGCTACTAACCACAATTTGACATACCTACTGGTAACATGCACAAACCATGGTACTTCTCTGCCCATTTTCCTTCTAAAAATCATTAGGTATATTCTCCCGAGTGAAATGCAGGAACCGTGACCTCTTGAATAGGTGCTCCTATGCAAGAAAAATAGAGCTTTTTGGTCAAATAGTTTGCCAAATAAATAGGCGGAATTTTTAGGAGCAAACATCATGTATACTTCCTCCATCCAGAAATAATTAAGTGGACGTTTAGCTTTAAAATTTATCCACAAAAGAGTGTAATTCTCACTTTTCAATGCACTTTAAAGTAAATAAACTTGTTTCTATCTCATTGCACGAGAGTCAAGCCCAATTACATCTATCACATGATTTTCTGTTTTTCTACATGCACTTATCTCATTGGAGGTGGAGAAATTAAAGAGAGAATAAATGATGAGTTGTACCTTTCCAATGCAAAATTCTTAATCTCTATTGAGAAACTAAAACTCTTTCGAGAACAGAGTATGTATGTCATGTCATTGGGTCACTGGTGATAATGCAACTAGGAACTTTAATTATGGAACTAGCAGATTTGTGACAGCAAATCAAATAAAGCAAGCATGCGTTCCTTAATCGTGCCAAAGTGTGGCAACAAAACAAAGTCTTATCTAACCAAGAATCGCAGCACAAGCTTGATCATCTGTTAGCTACCAGCTGCTGCCTTTTCCAGTCCAATTGCGGGCAAAGCTACAACTGACAGATAAATAAATAAATGATCGGTTGTGCCGCAGTAAACGGTTGCAAATCATATACGACGACAAAACAAGTGCTGGCCGGTGCCTTTTCCAACCCTTCCGGGGCCAAACTCTTCTAGTCCAGCTGAAAAGACAAAATAACTGTTGGACTACCGTGTGTGTTAGCTCTAATCCCCATGATTGATAAATTGATGATACTCCTGGGACTTTGAACCGCAGGAAGAATTTGGAGTAATGACAAATCAGTGCTTGCAATGCTCGAGTTAATGATAACCCGGGAGTCTCGGCAAGCTGTAGTGAGTGTACAGATTAATTAGTTCCACGGACATGCAACTAATTAAGAATGAGAGCAATTATGATTGATGTGTGTAACACTGTCACGAGCTTCATACTAGGAGACAAACTGACTACACTGTCCGCACAACAGTAATAATTTAACAAGTTCAGTGCTAATATTCTCAAAAGTGAAACGGATAGGGCGATGCTATGGTAAGTAGCGTGCGTAGTGCAGACGTGCGGAGTAATGCTGCTGGTATGCTGCATCAGGGGATGGTTTATTGAGACCTGAGAACACATATGGTATGGCCGTATGGGATTGTTGTTCTTACGACACTTTTATCTATCATAGAAAGATCATCCTTCTCTAATCATCACTTGATGCACACATCGGTTATTTACTTATTCATGTATACAGGTAGAATAATTAATGTAGCTCAAGAGAACAGAACGGGTAAAGTTTGAGATAAACTCATAATTCAATAACTATTTCAGGAGTAATCATTTCAGGAGTAATCTATATGTAGTACAACCAGAAATGATAAGCGACCAACACTAACTTGCATTACGAGTCGTATCAAAGAGGGTTGCGTAGTAGCACACTAGTAGAGAACAACCCTTTCGTCCAGCATCCCTGGGAGCAATAGTCCCGGTTTTGACACGGGCCGGGACCAGTTGGGGTCTTTAGTCCCGGTTGCGGCAGAGCACGACAGGGCGTGTCAGGCCCCAATACCCTCTAATCCCGAAGAGGTCCAAGACTCCAGATTTGTTACTGTTGAAATATTGGGCCCATTTTTAGTGGCCCAAATTAGATTTCAGTTTTTCCTATAAATCTCAAAGCCCACATAGTGGCAGCCTTGTGAGTTTGAGCCCAAGTTGGTGGCAGCTCACTAGGGAGTGGCAAGAGGTGGGAAGTTTAGTCCCACATGGAAAGTTGGGAGGAAGTTAGACCACCTTATAAGGTGGGTTGTTCCACCACTAAGTGAGTGAGAATAGGAGTGCTACACGCGCGCTCCTCCTCCTCCTCGCTCGCTCGTCTCGTCTCGACACGACACGACACGTCACGTCACGACGCGCGCCGCGCTCGTGGTGAGTGGATTGAGCCTCGAGCCGAGACTTTCCTTACTTTTTGCAGCTCAGGAAAACGAACAGAGTCCTAGACGGACGCGTCGCAGTTAGTCGGTTCGGGTCGCTCCCGGATCGTGGGCTATCTGTAACCGACTCGAAACGTTCGTGCGACGTGGGCGTGGCCCATGTTGCCTAGGGTTTCCCGAGCCTATATAATCTCCTGCCCGGCTACCGCAGAAACACATCTAATACACGAGTTAGGGTTTCCACCTCTCTCTGCTTGCGCCGCCATCGTAGCCTACTCCATCCCGCGCGCCGACGTGCATCGGCGAACGGGAGAGGGCGAATTAGGTTTTTGGGAAGCGCTCTGCGCGACTGCTCAAGCTCTCCATCACGGGTCGCCTTCCATCCAAGTCGGGCGGTGCTGCCTACCGTCGTCTACAACGCCGTCTACTTCGACCCGTCGTCCCCGTCATCAACAACGTTGTCATCAACAACGTTACTCGCTGCGACATCATCCGCTACACCTCCACCGCCACCTCCACCGGATCGGTACGTGCGACATATCTCGATCTGTTTAGCGATGGATGTTGTACTGTTTGCTATGCTACTGTTCATGTTGATCACTACATCTAGTATGTTCGAGTTTCACATGTTAGTAGTTACTATCGTCATGCTTAATATTCTGGAATTAATCATGGAAATTGTGCCTAATTATCCAACAATCCAAAAACCTAATTGTAGGCAATTTCCTGAGTTAACAATGGCTGGTTTTTCCGATGCACTGAGGCCGGATAAGTTTACCGGTGTGCACTTTAAGAGATGGCAGTATAAGGCCATGCTCCGGCTTACTCATCCGAAAGTGTTCGATGTTACCGATGGTTTACTCGAAGGAACTATATCTGATCAAGATCGGAACAAGTTCAAGGAAAACAATACTCTCTTTGTCGGATGCGTTCGAGCATTCTTGTCGATCGTCTGTGTGATGTGTACATGCACATAACAGATGGTAAAGAGCTCTGGGAGGCACTGAATGCTAAGTTCGGTGCAACCGATGCAGGCAGTGAACTGTACATCATGGAGAACTTCCATGACATCAGGATGGTTAACAACCGTTCTGTAGTCGAACAAGCTCATGAGATACAGTGCATTGCGAAAGAGCTTGAGCTCCTTAAGTGTGCCTTACCTGACAAGTTTGTGGCTGGATGCATCATCGCTAAGTTGCCCCCCTTCATGGAGGAACTTTGCCACAACTCTCAAACACAAGAGACCGGAGATATCAGTTGAAAATCTGATAGCATCTCTTGATGTTGAGGAGAAAGCTCGGGCTAAGGATAATACTGAGAAATGAGAGGGTCAGTCTAGCGCCAACATGGTGCAGAAGAAACCCTACAGCAAGAACAAAGGGAATAACAAGCCCTCCTTCAATAAGCCTATGAAGACTACAACCTTCAAGAAGAAGAAGATGATAAACAAAGCAGATCTGAGCTGCTTTACATGTGGAGAGACTGGCCACTTTTCTAAGGACTGTCCAGAGAGGGCAGACCGCAAGAAAAAGGCGAGGCAAGTCAACACGGTGACCGCTAGCAATGCTGATGGGTACGGTAATCTCTTTACTGTTCTTTCGGTACTTCAATCTCCATGTTGGTGGATTGATACAGGTGCTAATGTTCATGTGTGTGCTGACATATCCATGTTCACTTCTTACCAGGTCGCCCGGGATTCTTCCGTCTTGATGGGGAATGGGTCACATGCTTCTGTTCGTGGTGTTGGCACGGTAGATCCGAAGTTCACTTCGGGAAGATCGTGCAGCTGAGGAACGTGCAGCATGTCCCTACTATGAACAAGAATCTCGTTAGCGGCTCCCTTCTATGTAGAGATGGGTTTAAGGTTGTTTTAGAGTCGAATAAAGTAGATGTTTCCAAGTTTGGACAATTTATTGGTAAAGGCTATGAGTGCGGAGGCTTGTTCCGCTTTTCGCTTTCTGATTTCAGTAATAAGTCTGTAAACCATATATGTGGCAATGTTAGTGATGATACCAGTGTTTGGCATTCTCGTTTATGTCACATTAATTTTGGTTTAATGTCTCGGCTATCCAGTTTAAGTTTAATTCCGAATTTCACCATTGCCAAAGGTTCTAAGTGCCATAGTTGTGTGCAATCAAAGCAACCTCGGAAGCCTCACAAGGCGGCCGAGGAGAGAAACCTGGCACCTCTAGAACTCATACATTCCGATCTATGCGAGATGAATGGTGTGTTGACAAAAGGTGGAAAGAGATATTTCATGACATTGATTGATGATGCGACTAGATTTTGCTATGTTTATTTGTTGCGAACTAAAGATGAAGCTTTAGACTACTTTAAAATTTATAAGGCTGAAGTTGAAAATCAACTAGAGAGAAAGATCAAGCGTCTTAGGTCGGATCGTGGTGGCGAATATTTTCCTAAAATCTTTGATGAATTCCGTGAGGAACATGGCATTATTCATGAGAGGACGCCTCCCTATTCGCCCCAATCAAACGGGGTTGCCGAGAGGAAAACCGCACGCCGACCGACTTGGTGAATTCCATGTTAGCCACTCGCTGGTTTATCAAAGGCATGGTGGGGGGAGGCGTTATTGACTTCATGTCATGTCCTGAATAGAGTTCCTAACAAGAATAAAGATAAAACCCCTTACGAGGAGTGGTCCGGGAGAAAACCATCACTTTCGTATTTGCGCACATGGGGATGTTTGGCGAAAGTCAATATTCCAATTACTAAGAAGCGCAAACTCGGACCAAAGACAGTGGATTGTATCTTTCTAGGTTATGCTCCGCGGAGTGTAGGCTATAGATTTTTAGTAGTTCAATCTGAAGTACCTGATATGCATGTTGATACTATTATGGAATCTCGTGATGCAACATTCTTTGAGAATAAATTTCCTATGAAAGATATGCATAGCATTGCTAGAATTTCTACTGAGATAGTTCCTGAATCTAGTACATCTAATGAGTATTTTGAACAATCACATGAGATTGTCATTGAGAAGGATGACAATGAAGCTCCTAAACGGAGCAAGAGACGGAGGATTGAAAAATCCTTTGGTGATGATTTCATTGTGTACCTTGTGGATGATACTCCCACGTCCATTGCAGAGGCATATGCATCTCCGGATGCAGATGACTCGGAAAGAAGCTGTCCATAATGAGATGGACTCGATTCTTTCTAATGGAACTTGGGAGTTGTCGAACGACCCCACGGATGCAAGCCTCGTAGGCTGCAAATGAGTGTTCAAGAAGAAGCTAAGACCTGATGGTACTATTGAAAAGTACAAGGCGCGGCTTGTAGCGAAAGGCTACACACAGAGAGAAGGCGAAGATTACTTCGACACCTATTCACCTGTCGCTAGACTTACCACCATTCGAGTACTACTATCCATGGCTGCCTCCTATGGTCTTATCGTTCATCAAATGGACGTAAAGACAGCTTTCCTTAATGGAGAGTTGGAAGAGGAAATCTATATGGATCAGCCTCGATGGGTTTGTAGTAAAAGGTGCAGAGAGAAAGGTGTGCAAGTTGCTGAAATCTTTATATGGCCCGAAACAAGCACCTAAGCAATGGCATGAGAAGTTTGACAGAACTTTGACTTCGTAGGCTTTGTTGTCAATGAGGCCGACAAGTGCGTTTACTATCGCCATGGTGGGGGCGAAGGTGTTATACTATGTTTGTATGTGGATGATATTCTGATCTTTGGTACAAACATGAAAGTAATACACGAGGTCAAGTCTTTCTTGTCAAAGAGCTTTGATATGAAAGATCTGGGAGAAGCCGATGTGATTCTGAACATCAAGTTGATTAAGAACGAGAGTGGGATTACTCTAAAGCAATCCTATTATGTTGAGAAGATCTTGAGCCGGTCCAGCTATATTGATAGCAAGTCTTCTCCAACACCTTATGATCCCAGTGCAACGCTACGCAAAAACCGGATGATTTCCATAGATCAATTGAGATATTCCCAGATCGTTGGCTCACTCATGTACTTAGCGAGCGTGACTAGACCTGACATGTCTTTTGCTATTAGCAAGTTGAGTAGGTTCATGTCAAACCCGGGTACCGATCATTGGCATGCACTTGATAGGGTCATGCGCTACCTATGTGGTACAATGAGTTATGGGATTCATTATTCGGGGCACCCAGCTGTGCTTGAAGGATATAGTGATTCGAATTGGATCTCGGATGTAGCTGATCCGTACGCCACAAGTGGGTATGTATTTACCTTTGGAGGTGGCGCAGTTGTCATGGAGATCTTGTAAGAAAACCATATTGACGAGGTCAACTATGGAAGCAGAACTTATCGCTTTAGACACAACCACCGTTGAATCGGAATGGTTGCGTGAGCTCTTGATGGACTTGCCTGTGGTTGAAAAACCTGTTCCGGCAATCCTTTTGAATTGTGACAATCCAACTGTAATTGTCAAAGTGAACAATTCTAAGGATAACGCGAAGTCATCAAGACACGTCAAGAGACGTTTGAAGTCTGTCAGGAAATTGCGAAACTCCGGAGTAATAACTGTTACATATATTCAAACAGACAAAAACCTGGCGGATCCCTTTACAAAGGGACTATCACGTAATGTGATAGAAAGTGCATCGAGGGAGATGGGTTTGAGACCCGTTGATGTTACGCCATAGTGGTAACCCAACCTTTGTGATCGGAGATCCCGTGAATTAGGACCCGGGAAGAACAAACTAGTGGTTTAATTGAGGAGAGTATTATGTAACCCTCTCTATGTGAAGATGCACAACTCTCGCTTGTCTGTAAGGCAGGTTGGCAACAAGCCTTAATGTGTTTATGTTGGCTATTTTAGCAAAGATGCTGTCCTACAGAGCATTCTTGAAATAACACACCTATATGAGTCCGATTGTTAAACGTCGCAATCTATGAGATTTGGGTGATCTCTAGTAAACTCATGAAGAGACCACGAAGTATGACGCATATGCTTCACCCGCGGGGTAGGCTACCGGCAGCCATGTACTGGTCATGACTTTGAGTGAAACCCTGTTCACGCAAAACTTGCAATTCAAGGCTTAGTCCATTGTTCAAGTGTGAATGGATGTAGCTTAAGGTTCTAGGCGGAAGTTCAACTTAACAGTCTCCGCTGAAACACTGGTATATAAACAAGCAGCGAGTATTGGTAAATCTCTAAATAGGGATTTGAGATCTGGTGGGGGATTGTTGAAATATTGGGCCCATTTTTAGTGGCCCAAATTAGATTTCAGTTTTTCCTATAAATCTCAAAGCCCACATAGTGGCAGCCTTGTGAGTTTGAGCCCAAGTTGGTGGCAGCTCACTAGGGAGTGGCAAGAGGTGGGAAGTTTAGTCCCACATGGAAAGTTGGGAGGAAGTTAGACCACCTTATAAGGTGGGTTGTTCCACCACTAAGTGAGTGAGAATAGGAGTGCTACATGCGCGCTCCTCCTCCTCCTCGCTCGCTCGTCTCGTCTCGACTCGACTCGACACGACACGTCACGACGCGCGCCGCGCTCGTGGTGAGTGGATTGAGCCTCGAGCCG
The DNA here is from genome assembly GCF_022539505.1 of Lolium rigidum. Lineage (NCBI taxonomy): Eukaryota > Viridiplantae > Streptophyta > Magnoliopsida > Poales > Poaceae > Lolium > Lolium rigidum. The sequence continues at coordinate 218,226,616 of NC_061509.1, forward strand.
AGACTTTCCTTACTTTTTGCAGCTCGAGGAAAACGAACGAGTCCTAGACGGACGCGTCGCAGCTTAGTCGGTTCGGGTCGCTCCCGGATCGTGGGCTATCCGTAACCGACTCGAAACGTTCGTGCGACGTGGGCGTGGCCCACGTTGCCTAGGGTTTCCCGAGCCTATATAATCTCCTCGCCCGGCTACCGCGAAACACATCTAATACACGAGTTAGGGTTTCCACCTCTCTCTGCTTGCGCCGCCATCGTAGCCTACTCCATCCCGCGCGCCGACGTGCATCGGCGAACGGGAGAGGGCGAATTAGGTTTTTGGGAAGCGCTCTGCACGACTGCTCAAGCTCTCCATCACGGGTCGCCTTCCGTCCAAGTCGGGCGGTGCTGCCTACCGTCGTCTACAACGCCGTCTACTTCGACCCGTCGTCCCCGTCATCAACAACGTTGTCATCAACAACGTTACTGCTGCGACATCATCCGCTACACCTCCACCGCCACCTCCACCGGATCGGTACGTGCGACATATCTCGATCCGTTTAGCGATGGATGTTGTACTCGTTTGCTATGCTACTGTTCATGTTGATCACTACATCTAGTATGTTCGAGTTTCACATGTTAGTAGTTACTGTCGTCATGCTTAATATTCTGGAATTAATCATGGAAATTGTGCCTAATTATCCAACAGTTACCATATGAGAAGACTGACGAGCAAACCGATGCAGTCGCAACCGCCGAGTTGAAGGCGTTTCTTGCGCCGAAGAAGCCTGCGCCAAAACTGTTTATAGCACCGAATACAATGAAGCACTTTGCCGAGACGAGAAAAAAGAAAGCTGAGTTGTCAAGTGATTATGGCCGCTCTCTTGGATAGTCCTCTAGAGCGAGAAAAGCGACAAAAATTGCTCAGCTTGGACAACAGGAAAATCAGTCGATACCCCCCTTCGTCGTGCAGTCCTATGATGATCCAGAGACGACATCGATGATCGAACGGGCGGCTAGAGGTCATGGAGCAGATGTTCAGTACGCAGATTACTATCCGATGGCTGAAGTCATAAACAATTATCGATACGGACATGATCTCATCAAACCTGGCCAGCTCGCGAGTCTAGGGACTCAGATGTTGCATACTTGGTACCTGCAAGCTTGTTGGAACAGTGATCACTGCCTCACGGTGGCAGTTAGATATGAGCACTACTTCCGGGGGAAGGAGGAGATAAATATTGATTTTGAAGAACTATTTCAGTTATTCAATCAAGACGCCCTTGACAAATCTATCATCAGTTGCTACTGCATGTAAGTGATTTATTTATGTAATTAAGTCTGTAGCCCAGCTCATTCATTTGCACTAACAATTATCCTCACTATATTCTTTTTATACGCTATATATTATGCAGAATGAAGATGCTCGAACGCAAAAGAGGCAAGCTCTATGAACTTGGGTTCATTGACCCAAACACCGTTCATGAAGTTACGGTTCGACGATACGCCAAGGACACAGAGGAGAACATTCTAATGTTTTTACTGAAGCAAGCAGACAAAGAGGAAATATTCTTTCATTACAACTTTAAGTGAGTGTTATAACTATCTTACATACATTCGATTTTCGCTTACTCGATGTGAAGTCTAAATAATCCGGCGAGTTATGCGTGTGCAGCTTCCACTATATTCTCCTAATCATTAAGCTTAACAAGGGAGTAGTACTTGTCATGGACTCGAAACGTAAGAATGGGTGAACATGGCTGCCCTGCTCCAGAGGTACTTGTCATGGCCGGCATCTTCATATGTTCTCATTCGATGATATCATCAACTAATCAAATAACTCATTTAACATATTTTTTTCTTTGCTGGGCAGGGCTTGGAAACGGTTCATCAATACTGTTCCGGGTAAATGGAAATCGGAGCTTACATTTAAAGATTTCCCCGTAAGTAGTACTATATATATATAGCTATGTCTGCGAATCGCTTTGATATTTTGATTCAATACCATGCATGTTTGATTATTACTTTGATCGAACTTTTTCTTCGTAAAGTGTTCGAAGCAGGAACTCGGGAATAACTTATGTGGATACTACGTCTGCGTGTTCATTCACGAGATGACCTGTCACAGGGGACGAGGCTATACAAGCCATTCGTGTACGTGAACAATATTTCACAATCTTATTTTATTACCATCAATTGTATTGAGTTCCATTCATATATATTGATCTTTTTTTAATTTAGATGGAACGCCTGCGGGACTCTCTCTCCTAACATAGGATCGCATAGGAGTAATTCAAGAGGAACTTACAGGATTCTTTCTTAACGAGATCATAGCTCGAAATGGAGAATACCATCGGGAGTTCATAGATCTTTCTCGACGTCGTTAGGCATATATGAGATAGATATAGTAAAGAGGTCCGACTTTATATTGTAAACATGCATTACTTGTACTGTATTTCATGACGACGTCTATATATACATGACGATGTTTGTGGTTTCTTGAATGATGTATGCATTGCAGAATTGAATGAATAATATAAAACCCTGAAACTCTGCCGCGGCAGAGAAACGCTGCTCCACCCTAAACCTCTGCCGCGGCAGAGAAACGACCATTTTCTTTGCCGCGGTAGAGACCCTCCAGTCCCGGTCCGTATGACGAACCGGGACCAAAGGTCCTCCACCACAAGCCCCGTGGCCGCACCACATGTCGGGGCCTTTGGTCCCGGTGCACATTTGAACCGGGACTAAAGGGTTGACCCTTTAGTCCCGCCTGGTTGGTCCCGGTACAAAAACGGGACTGATGGCCCAAATGGACCGGGACTGTTGGCCCTTTTTCTACTAGTGGCAGTTCAGCAAGGTTGAGATTGGAACGAATATCAGTGATGACGATGTCGCGAGATCTTTGGTGAATATATCATCAAATTGGGCAGTAGTAGTCGATACATGTGGTTCGTCTGTCAATGTTGCACTCCATTACCTGACAAACAAACTATTGAAATATTGTCACAATAGATGATAGTATCCCGCTGAATGGGTAAATGCAGATCAGACAAAACTTGATGCAGCCAAATAGTCTCAACAACATAGTACTCAGCCTCAGTGGACGAACAAGAGACTCTGAGCTGACGTTTTCGAGGACCACGAAATCAAATTGTTATCTAGAAAAACATAGTATCCAGATGTCGATCGACGAATTTCCTGGTAATGTACCCAATGTGCATTGGAATATGTTGTAGAGGAAGTGGGAGAGGATAAGTTGATATAAAGACCATGATCGAGTGTACCTTTTAAGGTAGCGAAGAATATGTTTTACGTAGTTATAGTGAGGAAGATGAGGATCATTCTTATAAAGACATGATTCTTATACATCAGGAGAGTTCATGGCGGGTGATTGTGAGATTTTTAGTGCACCAGTGAGACAATAATAAAGAGTAGCATCAGAAAAAGGTTTACCCGAAGAGGAGAGTTTGGAGCTGGTGTCAATAGAAGTGTGATAAGGATGGAAATCGTTCATGCCAGCCATGGATAAGAGATCTAAGAATGTATTGCCGTTGGGAGAGAAAGGGATCACACACATCATGAGTAACCGCAATGCCCAAAAAACTATGAAGCAAGCCAAGATCGGTCATGGAGATTTTGATGCGAAGTACAGATAATGTGATTAAGAAAAGACTGAGAAGTAGTGAGAACAATATCATCAACGTAAAGAAGTAAATATGAAACATGAGAGTCTGTGGTTGAATGCGGTTGCTTGAATGAAGAAAGAGAACCGTTGATAGGAGACGTCTGTTTTAGGCCATATAGATAATTTTTAAAGAAAACAAACATGATTATGAGATTCTCAAATCCAAGAGGTCGCTGATAATAACCAGTTTCCTGAAGTGAACCAGGAGTAAATATGTTTTTCACATCGATTTGATGAATGAGCCAGGTGGAGGTGAAGGCAATATTGAGGATAGTACAAATTGTGATAGGCTTAACAACAGGAGATAATGTTTCTCATGATTACACACTAGTAGGGAAAAGGCTATAGGGGCTCGACTAATGGAAGCGAGCTCTCTCCTGCGCACGCGGTTGCTATTTTCAGCAATGGGCGGAAACGGCGCACGCTACTAGTAAGGTCGTAGTGGCAGCGTGCGGCAAGGAATGGCGCACGACTAGTAAGTGGGTCCCGCCTGCGCCTGGGCACATAAATTAGCCGTAGTTCGCGACCTTGCCGGCACACGGCTAGTATGACCTTATCGGTTGCGTGCCCCTATGTCTGCACGCTACCACTGGTTCACGACAGAGGAGAGTGACAAATAGTGGCAGCATACCACGTTGTGGCCCGGTGCTATTAGTTTAAATTAAACCAAATTTCCCAGGGACGTGCATTTCAGTCCCCCAGTTCACACATTTTCCGCCAAGCGCCTGGACCTCCACGTCGTAACTGCGCCGCGCCTCTGACTCCTGCCGCCAATCGCGCTGCGCCTCCTTGCCACCGACCATGCCACGCCTCCTCGCCACCGACCACGCCACGACGCACCCTCTCCCCCGCCCCCACCCATTATGAACTGCACGTCCTTCGCTTGTTCGATGAAATGCCAATGTGAGTTGACGATTGCACTGAATATCCTTGATTGGCTGCGGTGATTACATGGATATGCTTGATGTTTTACAGGAATATGAGTTGCTGATGTTTTTTTCAGAATGTTGATTAATTTCCATTTCAATAAATTTCTTGCAGTCTGTATGTCCTTTCTTAGCAAAGGTCATGCCAAAATTTTCAGTGATTTTCTTTTCTGATTACTAATAAATATCATTTTTGATTGGTGTTAGCTAGCCATATCGTTTTGCGGAAACGCAATAACGTCGTCGCCGGGTCATCTTCAAGCGGTTCGCGTGGAGCCGAAGAAGAAAATGCAGACACGGTACACACCTTCCGAGAAGAACTTAATGTAGTTAACAAAAAATTGGCGACCTCGAAAGCAAACATGGCCACCATTGTCGAAAACCAAGTGGAAAATAGGGTCAAACGGCAACCTTCCTGATCGAAGATTGGATTGCCAGAGGTCGACAAGGGCCACATCCCATTTACCAACGCAATGTGGCATCTGGTTCTGCCGAGCCTGCAACACATGTGGCGTCAGATCCTGCCGTGCCCGCGTCACATGTGGCATCAGATCCTGCCGAGCCTGCTTTGAAAAAAAAGGACAGAAAAGTCCTAACAAAAAGGATTATGTCGTGTGCCAGACAAACCAGGTTATGGACAAGATCTACACGCAAGACCGGAAATATCATGTGGCGGGTGAACCTATGTTATCGTGGGACAAGTACCTAATGCTACCTGGTGATATGAAGAGTCTGCATGACCTTATTCTTAAAGAAGAAAGGCGTCTTATGTGTATGGAATCTCACCCGCTTTTTGTCTTCATGGTTCTAAGGGCTTGGGCTTTGTCGATAAACAACCCCCGGATGTGTGTTTCCTGAGATTTGAAGACATATTCTACACGTTTCACATGAATAGACTCCACCGAAACTTTGTTCGCCTATTTACGCTTATTGAGGCCTACCAGGTCAGAAAAGAGCAAGACTTACTCCCGAGCTTGGCGATAGCGGATCCCTACTACCTGTACGAGAGCTACTTGGTCACCTATGAAAATAGACTCTGCATCGAAAGTCTCTTCTTGGTGAATAAGTACAAAGAAATGTTTGTCCTTCCTTATTTTCCCGAGTAAGTCACTTGCTAGCGCCACAAGATTCCTTCATATATATTTCTTTCATTATGTTTGAGTTGAGGATATAATGGTCTGTTTGAATTGTGTTGCACAGAGAACAACATTGCACCCTTATTTTTTTGTGGATCCAACACTCGCACACCATGTATTTTGACTCAAGGGTGCGAAACCAAAAACTACACCAACATCAAGAACGTTATGGATGATGCTCTTAACCGCTACTACTTGAAGGGTAACGGCTTGAAAACAGAAGATTCATTAGAGGCAGTCGTGTATTCGGCCACAAAATAGAGTTTCCCTACCTGAAGCAACCAAAAGATAGCATGATGGAGGCATTCTACGCAATCCATCACATACGTGAGTTTGTACAGGATCATCGGCTACTTGTGGAGCCATCTAGTCTTACAACATGGGCCAGGGACTTTGCAAACTATAGCGAGGAAGATTTTAGACTGGAGTTGTATCACATTCAGCATAAGCTTGGACAACTCATTTGGAAGGATGTCTGCAGTTCGGAGGGGTTGTTCTACTTTGACCCTGTAAAATCAAGTCAGTGGAAGATAGAAGAGCTATGTCATCTTCAGGGTGACCATCGGGACTTCATGATGTTTGATGGTCTCCACCTGTTCCCTCGTGCTTGTTGATTTGTATATGATTAACTTGCTTAGGTTTAGTTTTGAATGATCTATCATGTGTGGTAAACTGATCTTGCACATTGTTTGCGAAATTTGACTTCATATTGTTAGTTGACCTCTTGCCGTGTGTCTTTATATTCAAATGCACTTGCCGATGATTATACTTTGGCACCGTCTAATGGAAGAGGGAGTCAATAAGACCTTGTCTATATGCCCATGCACATTGGTTGCACATTTGACTTGGTCTTATTGATTTACCTCTTTTATCGTGTGTATTTTATATGAGGCTCATCTCTTGGTACTTGACTTCTTTTAAATGTTGTGGAACTAAGTCGTATATTATGTATGAATTTGCTTTACTTGCGTATATTATTTATCTTATGCATAGAGATGCCGTCGTATGTCGTTTACAAGCGTAGGGTTCCCGGAGTCTATGTCAATTGGGAAAACTGTGGGAGGCACGTACACCATTTTCGTAGTTGCATCTACACACGGTATAACACTATTGAGGAGGCGTAAGCTAGATACGCGCCCTATCTAGCAAAAGATGAGAGAGATGAGGATGAATCGGATGAATACCGCCTTCGTCCTGATGCTGCTCATCGTGACTGCAGTTCTCATCTATGTGATTTTAGTTTAGATTACTAATTAACTAGCTTATCGATCTTCGGTTTTGACATTTGAGATCAAATAATGGTTTGGTTCTAGTATAATCATATCATGTGTGTATGTATTTCATATCATGTGTGTATCTATTTCATACTGCATGTGCTATTGTGTATATGTGTATAATACAGAGAGAGAAATGGTTGTGTTTATTTGAAATAGGGGCAAGAAGTACTGGCAGCGTGCGCGCAAAGCGCTGCCAGTATGTATACTGGCAGCGTGCGGTCCACATGCTTCCATTAACTCTATTGGTCGGGTGCTGGGTTCGCACGCGGCTGATAAGTGCCATAGTAGTCATGTGTGGCTTCGCACCTAACTATACCACTGACGAGGTACCAGTCACGGGCCGCCACGGTAGCCTAAATCCACATGCAGGAAGTATGTTTTTCCTACTAGTGACATTGTGGTGCTGAGAATAGCCACGTCGGACACATGAAGAGAGACTGCTATCAGAGTGATTTTTCTTTTTTGCAAAATCCCAATTACCGGATATGACATTCCCATTGGTAAGTAAGATGAGGCACAAGCATCCATGTGTTATTGTCAAGCAAAGGAGGGAACTCTTCTTTCATGGCAGCAACCCAGTTGGGATCAAGAAGAGAAGTTTTGTAAGATGTAGGAATACAGGAAATAAATTAAGTGGCCGGGAGATTGAGATGCTGAGTAAGAACACGAAAACCAGACTTTGTGTGCGTGCTCATGACATGATCATTTGGAGGTACTGTCGTAGGGACAACAAGATTTGGTCACGACGGCTTAGAATTCGAAGCAGGGAAGACATCAGAGGACACGCTCTCGGGAGAGATTGTGTGGTGATACACGGCGTTAGACACAACATATTGAGTAGCAGGCTAGGGTTCAGCTGGACAGACAGGTCAACAACATATGGAGGGGAGAGCAACCATGTGACCAACATTGGCTACTGCATGGGGAGCTGCATGAGCATGCAAAGGAGACAGGAGGACGCGTTGAGCAAGAGACTTGAAGCTTAGGCCGCTAAATCAGCAGGAGGCGGTCAAGTAGAAAATGGAAAAATGTGCTCGATCAAGGTGAAATGACGAGACATGTGCACATGACTAGATAGCCAGTCGATACATGGTAAACCTTGTGCTCGTCAGAAAAGCCAAGAAAAACATGTGGAATTGAGTGTGGTGCAAATTTGTTCTGAGAAGTGGCATAGGCATTGGGAAGCAGAGACAGACGAAGACAGGAAGCTCGGCATAATTAGGATGGGATATGAAAGGAGAGTAGTATGGGATGGATGTGAGATTTTCTTTTGAGGGGCGGATATTGAGTACATATGTGGTGGTATGCAATGCTTTGGACAAATTTTGATGGAATGATGATTGAAACAAGGCAGTTTGAATGATGTCATTTAATATTCATAGAGAGCATTCGGCTTTTACACTTTGGGAAGAAGTGTATGCGCATCAAAATCGTAGGAGGGCGCCACGACATAAATGTCGATTACAGAAAATGTCAATTTCATGACCATTATCACATTTGATGAATCGGATGGAGAGAAGGAAGTGTACAACAACATATCAATGAAAATTGAGAAAAATAGTATGCACATCAGATGTGTTGCGCAAAGATCCAATATGGCTAGATAGTATTTGAAACTAGAGACACTTTTGAATGGTCACGTCCATTAGTTGCAATGTAACAACTCAAGTGGGAAAGTACTGATAGAACTAGAGGAGCTAAAGGTAAGCCACACATGTTTTCCTTGTGACAAGAGGCACAAATAGAAGATTCATGAGTATCTTGAGTACAAGGGGTAGAAAATGCACTAAGTAGACGCGGGAAAAGAAACTTTGTGGGGATAGCATAGACGCTGACCATGCATGGATGAGGGTTGAGCCATGGAGAGAGTATAGATCATCAGAACTATTGAATCATGCGATCTCCGCCTTTTGAGCCTTCACATATAAGCGAAAATGATCAAATTCCATAGAAACAAGATCGTCATGAGTAACCCAAAAAACATAAATTATTTTTTATAAGAGTTGATGCAATGAGTACATCGCGAAGAAGGAGAGGTTTAGAGTTATAGGGGAGATGATCTTGACCAACACAAGAGATAGGTATGTGATGAGTGGATTTTATATAGTGTTTTAAGCATACTTGTTGATTATAAACCACTCATATCATGCTCCATCTAGCAATTATTATGTCCAATATACATGATTACTTGTTCACATCTATTTTCATGTGAACGTTTGATACGTCTCCGACGTATCGATAATTTCTTGTGTTCCATGCCACATTATTGATGATATCTACATGTTTTATGCACACTTTATGTCATATTCGTGCATTTTCTGGAACTAACCTATTAACAAGATGCCGAAGAGCCAGTTGCTGTTTTCTGCTGTTTTTGGTTTCAGAAATCCTAGTAATGAAATATTCTCGGAATTGGACGAAATCAACACCCACCGTCCTATTTTTCCACGAAGCTTCCAGAAGACCGAAGGAGAGTCGAAGTGGGGCCACGAGGTGGCGTAACACCAGGGCGGCGCGGCCCAGGCCCTGGCCGCGCCGACCTATGGTGTGGGCCCCTCGTGCCGCCTCTTTCCTTGCCCTTCCGCCTACAAATAGCCTCCGTCGCGAAACCCCCAGGACCGAGAGCCACGATACGGAAAACCTTACTGAGACGCCGCCGCCGCCAATCCCATCTCAGGGGATTCTGGAGATCTCCTCTGGCACCCTGCCGGAGAGGGGATTCATCTCCCGGAGGACTCTTAACCGCCATGGTCGCCTCCGGAGTGATGAGTGAGTAGTTCAGCCTTGGACTATGGGTCCATAGCAGTAGCTAGATGGTTGTCTTCTCCTCATTATGCTTCATTGTCGGATCTTGTGAGCTGCCTAACATGATCAAGATCATCTATCTGTAATACTATATGTTGTGTTTGTCGGGATCCGATGGATAGAGAATACTATGTTATGTTAATTATCAAGTTATTACCTATGTGTTGTTTATGATCTTGCATGCTCTCCGTTATTAGTAGAGGCTCTGGCCAAGTTTTTGCTCTTAACTCCAAGAGGGAGTATTTATGCTCGATAGTGGGTTCATGCCTCCATTGAATCCGGGACAAGGATGTAAAGTTCTAAGGTTGTGGATGTGTCGTTGCCACTAGGGATAAAACATTGATGCTATGTCTAAGGATGTAGTTATTGATTACATTACGCACCATACTTAATGCAATTGTCTCGTTGTTTTGCAACTTAATACCGGAAGGGGTTCGGATGATAACCTGAAGGTGGACTTTTTAGGCATAGATGCATGCTGGATAGCGGTCTATGTACTTTGTCGTAATGCCCAATTAAATCTCACTATATTTATCATGACATGTATGTGCATTGTTATGCCCTCTCTATTTGCCCGACTGTAATTTGTTCACCCAACATGCTTTTATCTTATGGGAGAGACACCTCTAGTGAACTGTGGACCCCGGTCCTATTCTTTACATCGCATACAATCTACTGCAATACTTGTTTTACTGTTTTCTGCAAACAATCATCTTCCACACAATACGGTTAACCCTTTGTTACAAGCAAGCCGGTGAGATTGACAACCTCACCGTTTCGTTGGGGCAAAGTACTTTGGTTGTGTTGTGCAGGTTCCACGTTGGCGCCGGAATCTCCGGTGTTGCGCCGCACTACATCCCGCCGCCATCAACCTTCAACGTGCTTCTTGACTCCTACCGGTTCGATTAAACCTTGGTTTCTTACCGAGGGAAACTTGCCGCCGTGCGCATCACACCTTCCTCTTGGGGTTCCCAACGGACGTGTCAACTACACGCATCAAGCAAATTTCCGGCGCCGTTGCCGGGGAGATCAAGACACGCCGCAAGGGGAGTCTCCACTTCCCAATCTCTTTACTTTGTTTTTGTCTTGCTTTATTTTATTTACTACTTTGTTTGCTGCATTATATCAAAACACAAAAAAATTAGTTGCTAGCTTTACTTTATTTACTGTCTTGCTTTCTATATCAAAAACACACAAAAATTAGTTACCTGCATTTAGTTTACTTTTGTTATCATGTCTAGCTCTGTACCTGTTACTTCTTCACCTGAGGAATTAGTTTTTACTTTTAAACAAGGGGATGAGGAAAGTTTTAAAGATGCTTGGTCCAGGATTTTTACTTCTTATCGTAAAACCGAACCTCAAATGACTCTAAGTTTGCTCCTTAGTAATTTTTATTTTGGTCTTATGATTCGCTATAGATATGCCTTGGATGCTCTAGTGGGAGGAGATTTCCTTCATTGTAATGGGGATCAAGCTTTTAATGCCATAAAGAAGTTGGTTGCATCACATGTTTCAGCTAATAACTTTGATTCAGACCCTTATTAGCATTTATAATAGATTAAACACTCTTGAGACAAGTGCATCTCGCTTAAATGAAAATTATGGATATATTCGTAACCGTCTTGATCAAGTTTTAGTGAACTCTGAACCTTCATTGTGGGATCCTACTATTAAAATTGTCATAGGTGACCAAACTCTTCATGCTAATTGTGATATTATGACTGAATTTTGCCTAATGCATAAGAGTATTCATAAATCTTTGAAACTTTGGGAATTCGCTGAAGGGGGAGAAGGAATAACTCTTATTGATAACTCTATTATAATTCCTAAAGGGATAGCTGCGGGTGTGCATACAACCATTCTTGGGAGAACAATATCCATTGATTATCTTGTTATTGAATGCGCAGGAACAGGACAAATCACACTCGGAAGATCCCTGCTGAAACTATTGGGAGCGGTCATAGACATGAGAGAAGGCACCCTAAAATTCACCTCTACACCCGGGGGTACCCATATATTCCCTAAGCCAAAGAATAAGAAAAAGGACAAGAAGGGTAAGGGTAAAGCCCAAGGTAATGTCGATGCTTCATCTCTCGATAATACTTGATATACACTTTCTGCGCCTAGCTGAAAGGCGTTAAAGAAAAGCGCTTATGGGAGACAACCCATGTTTTTACTACAGCACTTTGTTTTATATTTGAGTCTTGGAAGTTGTTTACTACTGTAGCAACCTCTCCTTATCTTAGTTTTGTGTTTTGTTGTGCCAAGTAAAGTCTTTGATAGTAAAGTGAATACTAGATTTGGATTACTGCGCAGTAAACAGCATTTCTTTGCTGTCACGAATCTGGGCCTAATTCTCTGTAGGTAACTCATAAAATTATGCCGATTTACGTGAGTGATCCTCAGATATGTACGCAACTTTCATTCAATTTGGGCATTTTCATTTGAGCAAGTCTGGTGCCTCTATAAAATCCATCTTTACGGACTGTTCTGTTTTGACAGATTCTGCCTTTTATTTCGCATTGCCTCTTTTGCTATGTTGGATGACTTTCTTTGATCCATTAATGTCCAAGTAGCTTTATGCAATGTCAGAAGTGTTAAGAATGATTGTGTCACCTCTGAACATGTTAATTTTTATTGTCCACTAACCCTCTAATGAGTTGTTTCGAGTTTGGTGTGGAGGAAGTTTTCAAGGATCAAGAGAGGAGTATGATACAATATGATCAATGAGAGTGAAAGCTCTAAGCTTGGGGATGCCCCGTGGTTCACCCCCGCATATTCTAAGAAGACTCAAGCTGTCTAAGCTTGGGGATGCCCAAGGCATCCCCTTCTTCATCGACAACATTATCAGGTTCCTCCCCTGAAACTATATTTTTATTCCGTCACATCTTATGTGCTTTGCTTGGAGCGTCGGTTTGTTTTTGTTTTTGTTTTTGTTTGAATAAAATGGATCCTAGCATTCACTGTATGGGAGAGAGACACGCTCCGTTGTTGCATATGGACAAGTATGTCCTTAGGCTTTACTCATAGTATTCATGGCGAAGTTTCTTCTTCGTTAAATTGTTATATGGTTGGAATTGGAAAATGCTACATGTAGTAATTCTAAAATGTCTTGAATAATTTGATACTTGGCAATTGTTGTGCTCATGTTTAAGCTCTTTCATCATATACTTTGCACCCATTAATGAAGAAACACCTAGAGCTGGCTAAAATTTGGTTTGCATATTTGGTTTCTCTAAAGTCTAGATAATTTCTAGTATTGAGTTTTGAACAACAAGGAAGACGGTGTAGAGTCTTATAATGTTTACAATATGTCTTTTATGTGAGTTTTGCTGCACCGTTCATCCTTGTGTTTGTTTCAAATAACCTTGCTAGCCTAAACCTTGTATCGAGAGGGAATACTTCTCATGCATCCAAAATCCTTGAGCCAACCACTATGCCATTTGTGTCCACCATACCTACCTACTACATGGTATTTCTCCGCCATTCCAAAGTAAATTGCTTGAGTGCTACCTTTAAAATTCCATCATTCGCCTTTGCAATATATAGCTCATGGGACAAATAGCTTAAAAACTATTGTGGTATTGAATATGTACTTATGCACTTTATCTCTTATTAAGTTGCTTGTTGTGCGATAACCATGTTTCGGGGACGCCATCAACTATTCTTTGTTGAATATCATGTGAGTTGCTATGCATGTCCGTCTTGTCCGAAGTAAGAGAGATCTACCACCTTAATGGTTGGAGCATACATATTGTTAGAGAAGAACATTGGGCCGCTAACTAAAGCCATGATTCATGGTGGAAGTTTCAGCTTTGGACATATATCCTCAATCTCATATGAGAATAATAATTGTTGCCACATGCTTATGCATTAAAGAGGAGTCCATTATCCGTTGTCCATGTTGTCCCTGTATGGATGTCTAAGTTGAGAATAATCAAAAGCGAGAAATCCAAAATGCGAGCTTTCTCCTTAGACCTTTGTACAAAGCGGCATGGAGGTACCCCATTGTGACACTTGGTTAAAACATGTGTATTGCGATGATCCGGTAGTCCAAGCTAATTAGGACAAGGTGCGGGCACTATTAGTATACTATGCATGAGGCTTGCAACTTGTAAGATATAATTTACATAACTCATATGCTTTATTACTACCGTTGACAAAATTGTTTCATGTTTTCAAAATAAAAGCTCTAGCACAAATATAGCAATCGATGCTTTCCTCTTTGAAGGACCATTCTTTTTACTTTTATGTTGAGTCAGCTTCACCTATCTCTCTCCACCTCAAGAAGCAAACACTTGTGTGAACTCGTGCATTGATTCCTACATACTTGCATATTGCACTTGTTATATTACTCTATGTTGACAATTATCCATGAGATATACATGTTACAAGTTGAAAGCAACCGCTGAAACTTAATCTTCCTTTGTGTTGCTTCAATACCTTTACTTTGATTTATTGCTTTATGAGTTAACTCTTATGCAAGACTTATTGATGCTTGTCTTGAAGTACTATTCATGAAAAGTCTTTGCTTTATGATTCACTTGTTTACTCATGTCATTACCATTGTTTTGATCGCTGCATTCATTACATATGTTTACAAATAGTATGATCAAGGTTATGATGGCATGTCACTTCGTAAATTATCTTTGTTATCGTTTTACCTCGCTCGGGACGAGCGTAACTAAGCTTGGGGATGCCGATACGTCTCCGACGTATCGATAATTTCTTATGTTCCATGCCACATTATTGATGATATCTACATGTTTTATGCACACTTTATGTCATATTCGTGCATTTTCCGGAACTAACCTATTAACAAGATGCCGAAGAGCCGCTTGTCGTTTTCTGCTGTTTTTGGTTTCGTAAATCCTAGTAATGAAATATTCTCGAATTGGACGAAATCAACACCCAGTGGTCCTATTTTGCCACGAAGCTTCCGTAAGACCGAAGGAGAGTCGAAGTGGGGCCACGAGGTGGCGTAACACCAGGGCGGCGCGGCCCAGTGCCCCGGCCGCGCCGACCTATGGTGTGGGACCCTCGTGCCGCCTCTTACCTCGCCCTTCCGCCTACAAATAGCCTCCGTCGCGAAACCCCCAGGACCGAGAGCCACGATACGGAAAACCTTACTGAGACGCCGCCGCCGCCAATCCCATCTCGGGGGATTCTCGGAGATCTCCTCCGGCACCCCGCCGGAGAGGGGATTCATCTCCCGGAGGACTCTTCACCGCCATGGTCGCCTCCGGAGTGATGAGTGAGTAGTTCACCCCCGGACTATGGGTCCATAGCAAGTAGCTAGATGGTTGTCTTCTCCTCATTGTGCTTCATTGTCTGGATCTTGTGAGCTGCCTAACATGATCAAGATCATCTATCCGTAATACTATATGTTGTGTTTGTCGGGATCCGATGGATAGAGAATACTATGTTATGTTAATTATCAAGTTATTACCTATGTGTTGTTTATGATCTTGCATGCTCTCCGTTATTAGTAGAGGCTCGGCCAAGTTTTTGCTCTTAACTCCAAGAGGGAGTATTTATGCTCGATAGTGGGTTCATGCCTCCATTGAATCCGGGACAAGTGATGTAAAGTTCTAAGGTTGTGGATGTGCTGTTGCCACTAGGGATAAAACATTGATGCTATGTCTAAGGATGTAGTTATTGATTACATTACGCACCATACTTAATGCAATTGTCTCGTTGTTTTGCAACTTAATACCGGAAGGGGTTCGGATGATAACCTCGAAGGTGGACTTTTTAGGCATAGATGCATGCCGGATAGCGGTCTATGTACTTTGTCGTAATGCCCAATTAAATCTCACTATATTTATCATGACATGTATGTGCATTGTTATGCCCTCTCTATTTGTCAATTGCCCGACCGTAATTTGTTCACCCAACATGCTTTTATCTTATGGGAGAGACACCTCTAGTGAACCGTGGACCCCGGTCCTATTCTTTACATCGCATACGAATCTACCGCAATACTTGTTTTACCGTTTTCTCGCAAACAATCATCTTCCACACAATACGGTTAATCCTTTGTTACAAGCAAGCCGGTGAGATTGACAACCTCACCGTTTCGTTGGGGCAAAGTACTTTGGTTGTGTTGTGCAGGTTCCACGTTGGCGCCGAATCTCCGGTGTTGCGCCGCACTACATCCCGCCGCCATCAACCTTCAACGTGCTTCTTGACTCCTACTGGTTCGATTAAACCTTGGTTTCTTACTGAGGGAAACTTGCCGCTGTGCGCATCACACCTTCCTCTTGGGGTTCCCAACGGACGTGTCAACTACACGCATCAACGTTGCACAACTATTAGTTTTTATAAGTATTTGTTATTTTTATAAGTAGATGTTCTGCATATTTATGAACAAAGCAAGGTAAAAGGATCCAAGAGGAGATAATATAGATGAGTTATAGGCACGAGAACTTAGACATATGGAGGGTTGAAAAGTGATATTTTTACATCATCATATAATAAATTTTCAAGGTCATGAGGTTGTAGCCCTCATCCATACAAATTCAACGTGCCAAAGAACACCCTAATAGGAATTCATATAAGGAAATGACACCCAAAATACTAAATGAGACACAATATTTAACGACTGATGTCTACGCACGCTTCTATTCCTGTAGACAGTGTTGGGCCTCCAAGAGCAGAGGTTTGTAGAACAGCAGCAAGTTTCCCTTAAGTGAATCACCCAAGGTTTGTCGAACTCAGGGAGTGATAACCCACAAGTATAGGGGATCGCAGCAGTCTTCGCGGGTAGTAAAACCCAAATTTATTGATTCGACACAAGGGGAGGTAAAGAATACTTATAAGCCTTAACAACTGAGTCGTCAATTCAGCTGCACCTGGAAAAGCACTAGCAACAGGGGTGATGTGAAAGTAGCAGTTGATATGAGAGCAGTAGTAACAAGAATACGTAACAGAAAGTAATAGTAACACAGGAGCAATGGCACCAGAAGATAGTTGATACTACTTCCAATGACATGTAGAACGAGTATATGATGATGAGAGATGGACCGGGGTTCCCAGCGATCTACACTAGTGGTAACTCTCCAATAACAAGTGTTGGGTGAAAAAATTACAGTCGGGCAATTGATAGGATTGAAATAGCATTAAGACAGAATATCAAGATCATTAATCATGTAGGCATGTTTTCCAATTATAGTCGTACGTGCTCTCAATGAGAAACTTG
>NC_061509.1:218243717-218257120 GCF_022539505.1 Lolium rigidum
GGGGATTCATCTCCCGGAGGACTCTACGCCGCCATGGTCGCCTCCGGTGTGATGTGTGAGTAGTCTACTCCTGGACTATGGGTCCATAGCAGTAGCTAGATGGTTGTCTTCTCCCCATTGTGCTTCATTGTCGGATCTTGTGAGCTGCCTATAATGATCAAGATCATCTATATGTAATCCTATATGTTGCGTTTGTTGGGATCCGATGAATAGAGAATACTTGTTATGTTGATTATCAAAGTTATATCTATGTGTTGTTTATGATCTTGCATGCTCTCCGTTACTAGTAGATGCTCCGGCCAAGTAGATGCTTGTAACTCCAAGAGGGAGTATTTATGCTCGATAGTGGGTTCATGCCCGCATTGACACCTGGGACGATGTGACGTAAAGTTCTAAGGTTGTGTTGTGCTTGTTGCCACTAGGGATAAAACATTGATGCTATGTCTAAGGATGTAGTTGTTGATTACATTACGCACCATACTTAATGCAATTGTCTATTGCTTTGCAACTTAATACTGGAGGGGGTTCGGATGATAACCTGAAGGTGGACTTTTTAGGCATAGATGCAGTTGGATGGCGGTCTATGTACTTTGTCGTAATGCCCAATTAAATCTCACTATACTCATCATGATATGTATGTGCATGGGCATGCCCTCTTTATTTGTCAATTGCCCAACTGTAATTTGTTCACCCAACATGCTCGTTTATCTTATGGGAGAGACACCTCTAGTGAACCGTGGACCCCGGTCCAATTCTCTTTACTCGAAATACAATCTATCGCAATACTTGTTCTACCGTTTTCTCGCAAACAATCATCTTCCACACAATACGGTTAATCCTTTGTTACAGCAAGCCGGTGAGATTGACAACCTCACTCGTTTCGTTGGGGCAAAGTACTTTGGTTGTGTTGTGCAGGTTCCACGTTGGCGCCGGAATCCCCGGTGTTGCGCCGCACTACATCCCGCCGCCATCAACCTTCAACGTGCTTCTTGGCTCCTCCCGGTTCGATAAACCTTGGTTTCTTTCTGAGGGAAAACTTGCTGCTGTGCGCATCATACCTTCCTCTTGGGGTTCCCAACGAACGTGTGAGTTACACGCCATCAAGCTCTTTTTCTGGCGCCGTTGCCGGGGATCTGAAGAAAAGTTACATCACAAAGATCTCTGACTCCCACGTCAACTACACGCCAGCTCTTTTTCTGGCGCCATTGCCGGGGAGATCAAGACACGCTGCAAGGGGAGTCTCCACTTCTCAATCTCTTTACTTTGTTTTTGTCTTGCTTAGTTTTATTTACTACTTTGTTTGCTGCACTAAATCAAAATACAAAAAAATTAGTTGCTAGTTTTACTTTATTTGCTATCTTGTTAGCTATATCAAAAACACAAAAAAATTAGTTTACTTGCATTTACTTTATCTAGTTTGCTTTATTTACTGTTGCTAAAATGGCCAACCCTGAAAATACTAAGTTGTGTGACTTCACAACCACAAATAATAATGATTTCTTATGCACACCTATTGCTCCACCTGCTACTACAGCAGAATTTTTTGAAATTAAACCTGCTTTACTCGAATCTTGTTATGCGAGAGCAATTTTCTGGTGTTAGTTCTGATGATGCTGCTGCCCATCTCAATAATTTTGTTGAATTATGTGAAATGCAAAAGTATAAAGATGTAGATGGTGACATTATAAAACTAAAATTGTTCCCTTTCTCATTAAGAGGAAGAGCTAAAGATTTGTTGCTATCTCTGCCTAAGAATAGTATTGATTCATGGACTAAATGCAAGGATGCTTTTATTGGTAGATATTATCCCCCTGCTAAAATTATATCTTTGAGGAGTAGCATAATGAATTTTAAACAAGTAGTAGAAATGCCCGTGCGTTGCCACGGGTTTTCAAATTTCATTTTTCAATGCATATATAATTAGAGCTCAATATGAAAATTCAAATCAAATCAAATTAGGAATATTATAATGTGCTATAGCATGATAATACAGAACACAATAACATGATATCATTGTCATAATACAACTACATTGCTTTAAATAACGTTATAATAATACAACTACATTGCTTTGAAGAACGTTATACATGGTTGATCTCAGTAGGACGCGAGCAGTTGTAGAATTCTTGTACGTTTATACATGGTATCTGACCATCAGGAAATACTTCATGCGCCCTGCACAACTGCTTTCTTCCATGGCGCCGGCGTTGTGCCACACGACCCCCGTCGCCGGCCAACTACACCACTCGCTACCCTCCCCTCCACTTTCCAGATCGTCCGCCTTCTCCCCCTCCTCCGACGCTGTCCCTCTCCACTCCGTCCACCATCCATGCCTTCCCGTCCCAAGCTCCTAAATCGAGCAGCACCGCCCGCGTGGAACCGGCGTTTCTTCCCCAAACGTCGTGCTGCTCGGCCCAGATCCTTTCCCCGCTCTCCTCCAGCGTGACTCCCTACTCTCCTCCTGACCACCTTCAGTTCTATCGCGCGCAGCCGCGGACGAGCTCGCGAAGGTTGGGGAAGGCGACGCCACGCGGGAGGGTGGCGGCGGCAGTGTGCTCTTCCTGCACAAGTTCTTGTTACGGATGTGTTGTCGTGTCGCGTCACGTGGAGGAGTTGCACTGCATGTCGTCGGTGTCGCCGAAGCGCGGCTCCAGAATGGCCGGAGGGCCTGAGACAAGTTCTGACATTGGCGGCGCCGCCATGGCTGAGCTAAAGAGGACGAATTACAAGAACATTTAGGTCGGGGTATATTGGTCCAGGGTTCTTAGCCTGATGTTCAAATAAAAAAAATCAGAAAGGGCAAATTGTTAAAGCGCCAAGTAAAATCTATTGCAAAGTAATTGAGGACAAATCATACTGGTACCAAGTAAAGACTAAAGAGGGGCAAAAAATAAAGGGTGTGTTTGGTTTGTGCCCCAATTAGCCCCACCAAATTTTTGGCATGGCCAATGCAAGGGCATGGCCAAAGTTTTGGCGAGCTGTTTTTGTTTGGATTGTAGCCATGCCATGTCCAATAACTTGACAGAATGGGTTAATGATTGGTTTGCAACTAACTGATTTGATAAGTAGTTATGTTCTGTAACTCTGTAAATTTCACAAGTTAAGTAGATCGATATTAGGATGCAGTTAAAAGATGAAAATATCAAAACTTTGACACAACGCTGGAAGTTGCTACACAGGCGGTGTCTCTGGTGCATGCGCTCACTAATTGTGTGGAGCCACTCATTCAATTACGATCACCAGATAGCAATAAAAAAGGAAACAATATGTGGGACCCACCTAATCAGAGAGGGCAAGTCGCCTTGCCAAGTTTTTGGCGGAGCTTCTGAGCGCCCTGGAATCGCCCGCTCGTTGGCGAGAAATATACGGGAGCGGGGCTGGCTGGCTGGGTGAGCCAATTTCTTGCAACCATCCAAACGACTACCAAAATTTAAGGGTGAGCCAGTATTTTGGTAGGGCCGGCTTTGGCTGCTATCCAAACACGCCCAAAATTTCCCTTCTTTCTCCCACCTCTCAACTTCCCGTTCATCCCTTTTTCTCACTGCTCTTCACTGTCGGCCGCCGCCGGCTTGGCTCGCGCTGCCGCCCCGCGCCCTTCCTCTCGAAGCTCATCCCGCTCCTCGCCTCCGCGCCGCCCTCCCCCGTCCTCTCCTCCGCCCTCTCGGGAGCGCTCCTCGCTGCGGTCGACGTCGCGGACCCCGCCTCCGCGCCGCTCGCCCGCGCCTTTCCTCGCCGCCGCGGCCGCCGCCCCCCCCCCCCCCCCCCGCTGACGCCGCGCCCGTTGCCCAGTGGCTGGTCCTCGAGTTCGCGGGCACCGACGAGGCGCCGCCCAAGGCCAAGGGGAAGAGAGAGGACGCGGCTCATATGAAGAACCTGTTACAGAAACATAATTGCTTGGTATATTTCTCAATTCCTACATTGCTTACTCTTAGAGATTTTAAAGCCTGCCCATGCAATTCTATGTGATGAATGCACCAAATCCTCTCCTGATTTTATTTGAGGCACTCATATCATCAAAGAAATATTGACTGTTGCTACTGGTACAATTGAAGGTGGTGTCAGGAAATAATTCTTTGGCTCTGCACACTTTGGAATGGTTAGAGCGGTGCACAGGATTGCAAGAGGTATAACACCACGTGTCCTTCAAGCAGGGTATCCGGAATACCAAATAAAGGTGCAAATTTCTTACTTTTAGTTGTAGTTTCAGAACTTGGGCCATACCCAAGTCCTTCCCAGTTTGATTCTATCTCGGAATGTTATTTTGCCCCTTACGCTTTGGGACACCACTAAGAATCGGCATCCGATAGATGACTTTGCATCGGACCAGTATCTAGCCGTTCGATAGGAAGCACCGCGGACGTTGGATTCTCAGCGAGGCCCATCTCTGTAATAAGTGCGCGTTGCTAACCTTCCTCAGCAGAGCGCCTAATTAGTGGGATATGAATTAACTGCTCCCAATCTGACTCTTGGAGATTTTTGTTAAACAAATCCTGTTTCGTAGGAAGCTGACAACGTCAGCAAAATTTCAGGCATGGGCATTTGCTTCCGTCTGGAAGGAATTTTTTGTTTCCAACTTTATTTAATTTAGCTTCCTTTCAAACTGAATTTTGCTTCCGTTGCAAAATAATTTCGTTTCAATCTAAATATGTATATATATATTAAACATATCAGACTATGTTTCTATGGACGACTATTGAATACTAATCCGATGGTGAATGGATTTTTAGATGGAGCTTAAAAAAACGTGTCATGTATACTCATGTGTAGTATGTGCTTTCAACATTAGTGCATTATTATGTTTGAACCATAAAATTTACATTTTGGTACATCACATGTTTCGGAGAACATAATATTTGCTTCCTTCAAGTTGCCAAAATACACAGTTCATACTTTCGTATCACATATTTCCTACATTTTACAAATTTGCTTCATTTGGAAAAATAGTGATTCATACATTCACTTGACATATTTCGGACTACATTAATATTTTGCTTCCTTCAAAGTCGTTAAAATACACAGCTTCATACTTGAATATCACATATTTCCTACATTTTACAAATTTGCTTCATTTGGAGAAAAAAAGTAGTGCTTCATACATTCACTTGACATATTCCGGACAAAAGAAATATTTTGCTTCCTTCAAGTCGTTAAAATACACAGCTTCATACTTTCATATCACATATTTCCTGTATTTTACAACTTTGCTTCATTTGGAGAAAAAAATTAGTGCTTCATACATTCACTTGACATATTTCGTACAATTGAAATATTTTGCTTCCTTCAAGTCGTTAAAATACACA
Organism: Lolium rigidum; assembly: GCF_022539505.1. Classification (NCBI taxonomy): domain Eukaryota; kingdom Viridiplantae; phylum Streptophyta; class Magnoliopsida; order Poales; family Poaceae; genus Lolium; species Lolium rigidum. The sequence goes on from NC_061509.1 coordinate 218,249,018, forward strand.
GCTTCATACTTTCATATCACATATTTCCTGTATTTTACAAATTTGCTTCATTGTACACACTCAATTCATTTCCTTCCGTGTGTGGAGACATCAATCCAGAAGGCCATAGCTCTTGAAAGACATGATGTAGTCAGTCTCCTTTGCTTCTGTGGTTTGTCCTCCACTCCCGGTGGACCATAGTTATAGGTGCCGAGATGAAATTTGTTGACGATTTGGGTGGGGTCTGGAGGAAGGGTGTAGTCCCGATCCTGTTGATAGCATCCAGATAATATTCAACAAAAACCGCCTCAAGAAAGTGATCAAGCACCTATGAAATCGTGTACAAAAATCATAGCATAGGGCACTTGCAATTACCTACAGCCTGGTCCGCTGGTCGTGTAGTCCTGGAAGCAAACTCCGGCCGCTGTTTCGGCATGTGAATTATTGCGTGATTTTGGCATGTGAATTATTGCATGATTTTGGCATGTGAATTATTGCGTGATTATTGCTGATTTCCGTTACTTGTTGTTTTGCTGATTTCCGTTAAATTGTTGTGCGATTTGCTGATTGCCTTCGATTATTTTGGCATGTGAATTATTGCGTGATTTTGGCATGTGAATTATTGCTGATTTCCATTACTTGTTGTTTTGCTGATTTCCGTTGGCATGTGAATTATTGCGTGATTTTGGCATGTGAATTATTGCGTGATTATTGCTGATTTCCGTTACTTGTTGTTTTGCTGATTTCCGTTATTTTGGTGATGGTTGACGAAAGATGATGGCAGAAAACGGAGGAAGTTCCTCCTTTTTATATAGTAGAGATTAGATAATGAACATGTTGCTCAAGCTTGGGAAAGAATGAAATCTTTAGTTAAAAATTGCCCAACCCATGGACTGACTACTTGGATGATCATCCAAACCTTCTATGCAGGACTAAATTTTTCTTCGCGGAATTTATTGGATTCAGCTGCTGGAGGTACCTTTATGTCCATCACTCTTGGTGAAGCAACAAAGATTCTTGATAATATGATGATCAATTACTCTGAATGGCACACGGAAAGAGCTCCACAAGGTAAGAAGGTAAATTCTGTCGAAGAAACCTCTTCCTTGAGTGATAAGATTGATGCTATTATGTCTATGCTTGTGAATGATAGGACTAATATTGATCCTAATAATGTTCCATTAGCTTCATTGGTTGCACAAGAAGAACATGTTGATGTGAACTTCATTAAAAATAATAATTTCAACAACAATGCTTACCGGAACAATTCTAGTAACAACTATAGGCCATATCCTTATAATAATGGCAACGGCTATGGTAATTCTTATGGGAATTCTTATAATAATAATAGGAACACACCCCTGGACTTGAAGCCATGCTTAAAGAATTTATTAGTACACAAACTGCTTTTAACAAATCTGTTGAAGAAAAGCTTGGGAAAATTGATATACTTGCTTCTAAAGTCGATAGTCTTGCTCGCTGATGTTGATCTTTTGAAATCGAAAGTTTTGCCTAATGAGAATCATCATAATAAAATTGTTACTACAGCAAATGCCATCCAAGTTAGAATTAATGAGAATATAAGATTAATGGCTGAACTGCGTGCTAGGTGGGATAGAGAAGAAAATGAAAAACTAGCTAAAGAGAAGAAGGTAGCTAAAGTTTGGACTATTACCACCACTAGTAATGCTAATGCTACACATGTTGCTGCACCTTCTACTAATACTAATAAAAGAATTGGTGTTAGCAATGTTTCCACTTCTAATGCAAAGCGCGAGAAACTGCCTGAAACTGCTAAAACTGCTGAAACTGCCTGTGATAAAGCTGCTGAATTTTTTTCCAACATTGGGGATGATGATCCCATTGCTTTAGATTATAATGGTTTGAATTTTGATGATTGCAACATCTCTGAAGTTATAAAGTTCTTGCAAAAACTTGCTAAAAGTCCTAATGCTAGTGCTATAAATTTGGATTTCACACAACATATTACAAATGCTCTCATAAAAGCTAGAGAAGAGAAACTAGAGCGCGAAGCCTCTATTCCTAGAAAGCTAGAGGATGGTTGGGAGCCCATCATTAAGATGAAGGTTAAAGATTTTGATTGTAATGCTTTATGTGATCTTGGTGCAAGTATTTCGTTATGCCTAAGAAAATTTATAATATGCTTGACTTGCCACCGCTGAAAAATTGTTATTTGGATGTTAATCTTGCTGATCATTCTACAAAGAAACCTTTGGGGAAAGTTGATAATGTTCGCATTACCGTAAACAATAACCTTGTCCCCGTTGATTTTGTTGTCTTGGATATTGAATGCAATGCATCTTGTCCCATTATATTGGGAAGACCTTTTCTTCGAACTGTTGGTGCTACCATTGATATGAAGGAAGGTAATATAAAATATCAATTTCCTCTCAAGAAAGGTATGGAACACTTCCCTAGAAAGAGAATGAGGTTACCTTTTGATTCTATTATGAGAACAAATTATGATGTTGACACTTCGTCTCTTGATAATACTTGATACACACTTTACGCGCCTAGCTGAAAGGCGTTAAAGAAAAGCGCTTATGGGAGACAACCCATGTTTTTACCTACAGTACTTTGTTTTTATTTGGTGTCTTGGAAGTTGTTTACTACTGTAGCAACCTCTCCTTATCTTAGTTTTGTGTTTTGTTGTGCCAAGTTAAGCCGTTGATAGAAAAGTTCATACTAGATTTGGATTACTGCGCAGAAACAGATTTCTTTGCTGTCACGAATCTGGGCAAAATCCCCTGTAGGTAACTCAGAAAATTATGCCAATTTACGTGAGTGATCCTCAGATATGTACGCAACTTTCATTCAATTTGGGCATTTTCATTTGAGCAAGTCTGGTGCCATTTTAAAATTCGTCAATACGAACTGTTCTGTTTTGACAGATTCTGCCTTTTATTTCGCATTGCCTCTTTTGCTATGTTGGATGAATTTCTTTGATCCATTAATGTCCAGTAGCTTTATGCAATGTCCAGAAGTGTTAAGAATGATTGTGTCACCTCTGAATATGTTAATTTTTATTGTGCACTAACCCTCTAATGAGTTGTTTCGAGTTTGGTGTGGAGGAAGTTTTCAAGGATCAAGAGAGGAGTATGATGCAACATGATCAAGGAGAGTGAAAGCTCTAAGCTTGGGGATGCCCCGGTGGTTCACCCCTGCATATTCTAAGAATACTCAAGCGTCTAAGCTTGGGGATGCCCAAGGCATCCCCTTCTTCATCGACAACATTATCGGGTTCCTCCCCCGAAACTATATTTTTATTCCATCACATCTTATGTGCTTTGCTTGGAGCGTCGGTTTGTTTTTATTTTTGTTTTGTTTGAATAAAATGGATCCTAGCATTCACTTTATGGGAGAGAGACACGCTCCGCTGTAGCATATGGACAAGTATGTCCTTAGCTTCTACTCATAGTATTCATGGCGAAGTTTCTTCTTCGTTAAATTGTTATATGGTTGGAATTGGAAAATGATACATGTAGTAATTGCTATAAATGTCTTGGGTAATCTGATACTTGGCAATTGTTGTGCTCATGATTAAGCTCTTGCATCATATGCTTTGCACCCATTAATGAAGAAATACATAGAGCATGCTAAAATTTGGTTTGCATATTTGGTTTCTCTAAAGTCTAGATAATTTCTAGTATTGAGTTTGAACAACAAGGAAGACGGTGTAGAGTCTTATAATGTTTTCAATATGTCTTTTATGTAAGTTTTGCTGCACCGGTTCATCCTTGTGTTTGTTTCAAATAACCTTGCTAGCCTAAACCTTGTATCGAGAGGGAATACTTCTCATGCATCCAAAATACTTGAGCCAACCACTATGCCATTTGTGTCCACCATACCTACCTACTACATGGTATTTTTCCGCCATTCCAAAGTAAATTGATTGAGTGCTACCTTTAAAATTCCATCATTCACCTTACAATATATAGCTCATGGGACAAATAGCTTAAAAACTATTGTGGTATTGAATATGTGATTATGCACTTTATCTCTTATTAAGTTTCTTGTTGTGCGATAACCATGTTCACTGGGGACGCCATCAACTATTCATTGTTGAATTTCATGTGAGTTGCTATGCATGTTCGTCTTGTCTCGAAGTAAGAGCGATCTACCACCTTATGGTTGAGCATGCATATTGTTAGAGAAGAACATTGGGCCGCTAACTAAAGCCATGATCCATGGTGGAAGTTTCAGTTTTGGACATATATCCTCAATCTCAAATGAGAAAATTATTAATTGTTGTTACATGCTTATGCATAAAAGAGGAGTCCATTATCCGTTGTCTATGTTGTCCCGGTATGGATGTCTAAGTTGAAGAATAATCAATAGCGAGAAATCCAATGCGAGCTTTCTCCTTAGACCTTTGTACAGGCGGCATAGAGGTACCCCATTGTGACACTTGGTTAAAACATGTGCATTGTGATGATCCGGTAGTCCAAGCTAATTAGGACAAGGTGCGGGCACTATTAGTATACTATGCATGAGGCTTGCAACTTGTAAGATATAATTTACATGATACATATGCTTTATTACTACCGTTGACAAAATTGTTTCATGTTTTCAAAATCAAAGCTCTAGCACAAATATAGCAATCGATGCTTTTCCTCTATGGAGGACCATTCTTTTACTTTCAATGTTGAGTCAGTTCACCTATTTCTCTCCACCTCAAGAAGCAAACACTTGTGTGAACTGTGCATTGATTCTTACATACTTGCTTATTGCACTTGTTATATTACTCTATGTTGACAATATCCATGAGATATACATGTTATAAGTTGAAAGCAACCGCTGAAACTTAATCTTCTTTTGTGTTGCTTCAATGCCTTTACTTTGAATTATTGCTTTATGAGTTAACTCTTATGCAAGACTTATTGATGCTTGTCTTGAAGTGCTATTCATGAAAAGTCTTTGCTATATGATTCACTTGTTTACTCATGTCATATACATTGTTTTGATCGCTGCATTCACTACATATGCTTTACAAATAGTATGATCAAGATTATGATGGCATGTCACTCCAGAAATTATCTGTGTTATCGTTTTACCTGCTCGGGACGAGCAGAACTAAGCTTGGGGATGCTGATACGTCTCCGACGTATCGATAATTTCTTATGTTCCATGCCACATTATTAATGTTATCTACATGTTTTATGCACACTTTATGTCATATTCGTGCATTTTACGGAACTAACCTATTAACAAGATGCCGAAGTGCCGATTCTTTGTTCTCGCTGTTTTTGGTTTCAGAAATCCTAGTAACGAAATATTCTCGGAATTGGACGAAATCAACGCCCGGGGTCCTATTTTGCCACGAAGCTTCCGGAAGTCCGAAGGAGAGACGAAGAGGGGCCACGAGGGGGCCACACCCTAGGGCGGCGCGGCCCCCCTTGGCCGCGCGGCCCCGTGGTGTGGGGCCCTCGTGCCGCCTCTTGACCTGCCCTTCCGCCTACAAATAGCCTCCGTGACGAACCCCCCAGCACCGAGAGCCACGATACGGAAAACCTTCCAGAGACGCCGCCGCCGCCGATCCCATCTCGGGGGATCCAGGAGATCGCCTCCGGCACCCTGCCGGAGAGGGGATTCATCTCCCGGAGGACTCTACGCCGCCATGGTCGCCTCCGGTGTGATGTGTGAGTAGTCTACCCCTGGACTATGGGTCCATAGCAGTAGCTAGATGGTTGTCTTCTCCCCATTGTGCTTCATTGTCGGATCTTGTGAGCTGCCTATCATGATCAAGATCATCTATATGTAATCCTATATGTTGCGTTTGTTGGGATCCGATGAATAGAGAATACTTGTTATGTTGATTATCAAAGTTATATCTATGTGTTGTTTATGATCTTGCATGCTCTCCGTTACTAGTAGATGCTCTGGCCAAGTAGATGCTTGTAACTCCAAGAGGGAGTATTTATGCTCGATAGTGGGTTCATGCCTGCATTGACACCTGGGACATTGACAGAAAGTTCTAAGGTTGTGTTGTGTTGTTGCCACTAGGGATAAAACATTGATACTATGTCTAAGGATGTAGTTGTTGATTACATTACGCACCATACTTAATGCAATTGTCTGTTGCTTTGCAACTTAATACTGGAGGGGGTTCGGATGATAACTCTGAAGGTGGACTTTTTAGGCATAGATGCGGTTGGATGGCGGTCTATGTACTTTGTCGTAATGCCCAATTAAATCTCACTATACTCATCATGATATGTATGTGCATGGTCATGCCCTCTTTATTTGTCAATTGCCCAACTGTAATTTGTTCACCCAACATGATGTTTATCTTATGGGAGAGACACCTCTAGTGAACTGTGGACCCCGGTCCAATTCTCTTTATTGAAATACAATCTACTGCAATACTTGTTCTACTGTTTTCTGCAAACAATCATCTTCCACACAATACGGTTAATCCTTTGTTACAGCAAGCCGGTGAGATTGACAACCTCACTGTTTCGTTGGGGCAAAGTACTTTGGTTGTGTTGTGCAAGTTCCACGTTGGCGCCGGAATCCCCGGTGTTGCGCCGCACTACATCCCGCCGCCATCAACCTTCAACGTGCTTCTTGGCTCCTCCTGGTTCGATAAACCTTGGTTTCTTTCTGAGGGAAAACTTGCTGCTGTGCGCATCATACCTTCCTCTTGGGGTTCCCAACGAACGTGTGAGTTACACGCCATCAAGCTCCCTAAGACGATGTGATCAAGTTACCCAACCGAAAGCCCCTCTTTATAGTGCGGCTATCTATCCTATAATCCGGTCTCCCATCAACCACCTTGAGACCGGTAAAAGGAAAACCTATCAAGGCCATACCTTTGCCTTGCGCATTCCGCTTGATCTTGATGATAACTCTTCAAGCTCCACTCAAGCCGAAATGCCTTACTTGATCATTGTTGCTTCGTGAAGACTCTCAATTGCTCCCCATACACCATGATGGGATAGCTCCATTGATGCACATCTTCACATGACGATGCCAATATTCTAGAGAGTAAGACGAGGGTGATCCTTCTTGCGCTCCTTACCGACCCACCTTAGGGCAAGCGATCCTTGCCGATGAATTGACCAAGATCCAGCAGAGTGAACCCATTTTTGCTGACAGCGATGGGGGAGTAGAAGCCCAAGCACCTAGGTGGATTGACGTTGTGATGCTTGGACCCTGGATCTATCAAGGAGAGGACACATCCGTCGGATTCCTAGCGGTGGAAGCCCAACTCCCTTGAGATATGTCACTATTAAATTTAATGTTTTCTTCTCCCCAACATTATTCAAATGGTTCATCCTAGTTTGATGATTCTTCCAAGCTTTATTAAGAAAAATTCGAGGTTTGTTTCAAGATCTAGTGGAGTTCAGTTTCTTGACATTGAGATGATTTTTTATTGCATCCGAATCATGTTCATATGTTTCTTCTATGAAACATGAATTTTCTTCTAAGATCCAGTGGAATATTGTGTAATATTTTGTTGAGCACTTTTGAAAAATTGTTAAATATTATTGAATTTCCTATGAATCATTGTTTGAAACAAGATACTATCATGGATCTATGTTGAAACCGGTAAATGTGTGTATGAATCTTTGAAGATTAGACTTCTCAATGAATGTGGCTATGAATGATGTTTGTCAATCTCAGTTGAAACTTGAAAAAAATTCCTAAATCACCGATGAATCTTGATGCCGTGAAACCGATATTTTTATGAATATTGATATAGCTCTTAAATCTTTGATGCCGTGTGAAAAATAATTTGGTTTCATCCAAAAATCAATCTCAAAGATCTATGTGAGATGTGAGGTGAGAAGTAGAAACATAACGTGAAAAAATCTTAAAATGTAAGGGGTGTTCTGCAAAATGTAATGGACTGACAGGCAGAGGTGGCGTCTTTTGTAAAATTACTGCATGAATCTTCAGGTTTTAGACGTGAGAGATAGTGCCAAGGGCGAATTATAGGGAGATTGCATTGTTCGTAAATGGAATAACAGGGGGGCAAGAATTTCACACCGCCTAACATTCTCAATTCCATTCCCACCATAACAAGCCTCTGGACACGGTTACAACTTACAGGACGCTTAACAGAAGCAACGCACACCACACACCAAGCTGATTATATCA
>NC_061509.1:218257220-218445322 GCF_022539505.1 Lolium rigidum
GCAAACCCAAGCTGATTGAAAACGGCAATTGACCAAGTGACCAACAGACTTAAGCATACACTTACTCGGCAGGACAGTCGTGTTCAGCTTAGAACGTGACTGTGCTGCCGAAGAAGCCGTCGGCCGCGAGCTTGTAGGTCATAAGCCTGCCCATCTGCGCCCTGGTACCAAGGACGGTCTCGCCGGTGGTCGACCGCGCGACGGCCAGGCACTGCGCCCCATCCTCTCGCGGGTACCAGACGGAGCCACTCGGCCCCGGCTGCAGCGCCATGACGGCGTTGTTGGCGAACACGAGCGTGATGGTCGGAAGAGGCGCCGGCACCCTCCTCGCGCCTGCAAAGTAGCACGGCCAGGCGCCGGTGGTATCTGGCGTCCCAAGCGAATACTGTAGCGCCGCCATGAGGAGCTCGTAGACCTCTGCTTTGAGGACCATGCCGATCGCCATGGTTGTGCTCAGGTAAACCCCGCCGCTGCCGTCGCTCGGCCGGATGTCGAGCGCGCCAGGCGGGATCTGGAGCGGCATGTCGCCGACCAGCACGCTGGTGATCTGGACGTAGTAGCGGTCGGGGCGCGCGGGGTTGGCGATGAGCCGAGTGGGTATGCCGCCGCCTTGGCCTTGTTGCTGCGCCCTCGCGCCGCCCAGCCACAGCCTGAAGGCGCCGGCCTGTTTGCCGGAGAGCACGTAGGAGAAGCCCCCGGGCGTGCGTGCCAGGGTGCCTGTTCTGCCGAGGCCGAGGACGGCGCCGCTGGCGGAGGTACCACCTATGGGAGTGGGACTGCACACGTAGAGCGAGAGGGATGACATGGGGGTAGGCCCCGAGAACAAGGTAGCCTTGAGGAGGAAGCGTGCAGGTGCAGCGTGAGGATCGGCACAGAGCTCCGCGCCGGTGACACAGTTCGGAACCGGTTGGCCGCCGTATAGTTGCCGGCATGCCAGGGCGCCGCATGACACGGCGCGAGCGCCGACGTCGCACCTGCCGGTCCGCGTGACCGGGCTGTCGATGTCGATGCCAGAAACAGAGAGTTTCTGGTTCTCGGTGTGGATGACGTAGCCGACGGCGGCGCCAGGGGGAGAATTCCCTCCGGCGGCACTCTGCAGCTGCTCTTTGATGTCGTCAAGGTGGTCGTTCAAAAATTCGGCACCATCTCTCGCGCGGTCGAACCATTCGCCGGCTTCTTTCATTTTCTTGCTGACGGAGCTTGAGACTTCGGTCACCCCCGAAGCGGCGCCCTTTACCGCTGCCACCGTAGCCTTGACGTCCATGGCCTTCCTCACCGGAAGGAGAGACGCGGCGATGGCGAGAATAGCGAGGATGGGAAGGAGGCGAACGCGTGACCTGCTGCAAAAGTATGTCGTCATGTGCATCAACTCAACTGAATACTGAGCGAGGCGAGGAGGCCGTGATGGTGGCGGAAATGAAACGAGATGTGCTGGATGCAGTTTCTTCACGCGCCGGTCATTTTTGTAGAGCTAGGGAAACGGCAGCAAAACAGCCCGTTCAACGCGTAGTACAGTACTATCATTCATCGGACGCGTTTGAACCACAAGGGATAAGGCTAGGAATGGCAAGAAAATGCTTCTGAGACGCAAAAGCAACGACCCCAAACAATGCTTAGCTACAACAGTGAAACAACTCAAATCATCTTCGACTCAGCAGTGGGCTCATCGCGGTGGCCAGGGAGTTGCCTTGCAGTTGCGGATCGACTGTAGGCAGGGCTCCACAGCCTTTTATCCGAATCTCCCCCCTAATAATTTAAATGTGTTCTTCTTCGATTATTTAAAGAAACTTTGTTAGATTGGGTAGTTTTGAGGAGTCTCTTGTAAACTGGGTGAATGTACACAGAGTTAATCTTAGAGGGTAAAGAGTGGAACCCACTCTTTAAAAGTTTAACGTATTCGTGAATCTATATTGTTTGAAGTTAAATTTGGCTGCTATTGTGCATATTTGTTCAGAATTGCTAACAGCTAGCTACATATTGAAAAAAAAAATCTCGGTGGGAAAATTAGCTACTACTAACTCCATTCCTAAGCTTAAAGCTTATATTTTTTTTGAAAAATCAAACCAAGTAAAGTTTGACCAAACTTTTAGAACAATCTATTAACAAATATAATATTTTTTAGAAGCCCTACGTAAATATATTTTATCATCTATATAATGATACATTAGTTTTGTATTTTGCACGTTAATAAATTTTGGTAAAAGGTAAGTTAAATTTGACATAGTTTAACTTTCTAAAAATAATATAAGACTTAAAATTTAGAATAAAGGTAGTAAATGCATATTTATTTATAGTGTCGTATTGTCGGTTGGAGAGACAGTCCAATTTTCTCTCTGGAAAAAGCTCAAATGAAACATGCATGTTTTTCTCGATAGCTTGTTATGTCTGTCGTTCTGATGAATAACTATGTCTAAGCAAACAAGCAGTGTCAATACTTTTGAGACTTTTCAAAAACTTATGCATGCCATTTTTTTCTTCTTTCAGAACGACAGCAGATGCACAACGTGTTTAGAGAGGTGCTTACAAAAGTATTTTTTATACCAATGCATGCAGTTAAGAATATTTTTTATTTATTTTTAATAAAGTAAATATGTTAATATCGTGAAGATACCTGCAACACAATACCCAAACGGTAATTTGGATGCACACAAGAGAAAAAGAAGCTAAAAAACAAAAAGTCCCATATAGTGTTTTAGTCCTTACAACAACAGCATAATAAACGACGTGTGTAAGAAGGAAACAATACACAAGCACCATCATCGTCCTATCAAAGATCTTAGATTTTCACCTTAAACAAAGTATCTACTCTCAAAACAAAGCCTTCTACACGGACATTACCACGCACAACTAATTAAGGCCTAACCTTGGATTTTCACCCTGAAAGTTAAGACTTTAAAGTTATCATTTGCCGCTGTCCCCACTTACATCCCCTACTACGAATTCTGAATCACCAAACAAGTTCCTATCAACGTAAAGACTCAAATCACCATTACTAGTCCTCAGATCTCGATTTCCATGTCATTCTCCCCTCTCGGCTTTACCATGGAACGAAAAATACACGTCCCACGATGGCAAAAAATAGCAAAGCTTCGTGCCGCTCCCTCCTATAAACCCAACGGTTGGGGAAAACATGGGTGTGCACGACTGATTTCCATCCGATCCAGCAATCTCCACACATGAGGCGTCAAAGGGAGTTCGATGGTGGAGCCTTCCAGAACTCGACACTCCAGGCAGATCAAGGACGACAGGCATCCAGAAGATCTTTGTCTTGGCGTGAGATGAACCCTAGGACTGACGCCTTTATTAAGCAGAACAACGACACCGTCGCCCAAAAGCAGGTCAGAGATCTCATCACACACTGTTGAAAAGGCATTTCCCAGGTTATGTGTTTTGGTATTGATGACAATGTTTTGTGTGACTAACCATTTATTGAAGTATAATAGAAGACTTATAAAATTGTGCAACGTGGGTGGTTTTCCCATGAAAAGGATCGAAGAGAATACGGAGTCGTCAAGCATATTTTACTTGGTTTTGTTAACTCCGTTACATGAGGAGGGACACTCTTTGGAAGTTGTGAAGGAATCAACTTCTCAAGCTTAAACCAGTTATCTCATCCTCAGCTATCCTAAGGGTTGGTTGAGAGAGGACCTCTCCATCAGGTGACTTGTGTTGTCTGGGGACTAATGAGCGGCAGTACCGATGTTCCGAGCAGTAGCACCGCTCCATGCGGTAGTACCGCTAGGAACAACATAGGTATTTCTTGGCCAACGTACTCTGGGGAGGTTGTACGACTCACACCCTAGGAGTGATAATACCGGCACCAGTACCATTTCCAGCTCAGTACTCCAAGGGGAACATGGGCAGTAGTGACCCAGCATTCAACACCGGTAGCACCGCTCCGCACGTTTTTGTGTTGAACCGGCTCGAAGGCGCCTATGAGTTTCGTCAAGCAAAACTCGGGCCAGGCCAGGCTCGGGCTTAGGTTTCTAGCTTCAAACTTTTTCAGGCCTAGCCCGAAGCCCGGCCCGGTCTGAGTTTTGCGTAGTTTCTACACTTCCCAGAAGATTCTCTCCAAAGAAGAAGAAGGTGGCGGCCTGTCTTACTTGAATGTGTTGATGCAGTCTACTGCGGAGAGAGAAAATGCGGCACACGTGTATATGTTGCAAGATGGTGTCTGGTGCATGCATAACTTGACTATAGACAGGGGCGGAGCCACACCCTGGCAGCAGGGGCCAAGGCCTGGGGTGTGAGGATGATTTCCTTCCTTTACTAAAGCACCATGCGAACATATTTCATACAGTTTGACATTATTTGCACTATTTTGCATTGTTTGACCCTTGTCCCGTTCAGATCCTAGCTCCGCCCTTGACTATAGACCAGATTCCTCATACGTAGTTGGAACCAAAAAAGCGTGATGGTCGACGATATATATGCCAGCCGCTGAGAGGGAGGTTGTTGTGTTGGATTTGACGGCTTCGAATTTCGCCACAATTCAGTTACCGCAAGGTGTGGAGTATGGCCCGAGAAACACCATGTTCTCACGGGCCGAAGATGCTGCCAGGGCCGGTCCTGAAATTTTGGAGGCCCGGGGCGGAACCTAAAATTTTGGGCCCCTCTTACTATAATTTTATTTTCGCATGTATGAGATGATAAAAATTAAATAATTTAAGTATACCCAACTATAATATTCATATAAAAATAACAATATTTACATGATACCTTAAAATTTTCGCTCCTACAAATAAGAACAACAACATGTTAACTTCTCTAATAGGACCCTTTTACCCTAACATGTCCATTTCTTTGCTACCAAGAGTAGTCCAATTTGCCAGGTCATAAATATCCACACTAACTGGAACTGGTTCATCATTAACACTAGCATTGGGCGTTCTTACCTTCTATGATTCTATCTTAATCTTCAACGCGGATTGGGTGATTACCAAATTGTTAAATATTATTGAATCTGCTATGAATCATTGTTTGAAACAAGATACTAGCATGGATCTATGTTGAACCGGTAAATTTTTTTTGAAAAAGGAGTTGTATATTACTTAGTCAGGTAAACTGTTCTTACAATCTTGCACAACCAGCTCAGCCATACAAGTCGGGACCTGATCGAGCATAACAGCACCACACAATTCACTACGCCCCAATTGAGCAAGATTATGGGCAACCCCATTAATCTTCCTATTGACGTGCACTATTTTTATAGTTCTATCTTCAGGCTTCAGATAATGGAATTCCTTTGCTATTAAGCTAACCGGCGATCTGTCCTCAGAGCCTGGGTCAAAAATCTTCAGCAACGAGCTGCAATCAGTTTCAAACAACGGATTTCCATGGGTTAGATCAATGGCCAGTTTTAGTTCAAGACATGCGATGGCTTCAGCCATTTCTGCAGACTGACAGTGGTTAACAGCACCCCAAGCAGAGTAGACAACTGACCCATCATCCGTTCTTGCAATAGCACTCCAGGATCCATTTTCGGTATCTTTCAGGAAGGATGCATCAACATTTATTTTAATCCAACCATGATCTGGTCTTCTCCAGATTTGGTCAGCCGGTACAGACCCTTTTTCTTTGCTTCTTGATTTCTCTATATACACCTTCCCTTTGCCCTTTATATCAGAGCTTGATGCCCCGTTTTTAGTTGCCTGCAGCGATTCAACATAGTTACTTATAAAACGTACTGAATGAGCAATACTAGCTTTACTTGTGTCAAAAATTATATTATTTCGGTGATGCCAAGCTCGCCACCAAATAAACATAATTTTGGTTTTTGTCTCTTCATCGAGTTTATCTAATAAGACAAGTCACCCAATCATTGCCAGTATACATAAGCTCATTTTCTGCTGGCAGTTTCCAGATTTTCCTAGCTTCGTGCCTCAAAGCTTTTGCAACGGTGCAGGCCATAACAGCATGGTAACCAGTTTCATTTTCCATGCCACAGATTGTGCAAGTTGGCAGTACATTAGGTAGCCGCCTGCTTCTATTTTCCTGCACGGCCAGAGCGTTGGTACCAAGACGCCACACAAATACTCTTATCTTTGGGGGAACGTTGGCTTGCCATATGGTATTCCAGAGATTTCTATCACCATTTGCATTGTGGCTCGAATTTGTGTTGATAGCCATTTTTTCATTGAGTGCTATTCTGTAGGCTGGCCGAACTGAGAACATGCCATTACTTTCACTTGGCCAGGAAATAAAATCCTCTATATCGAAAGCAGGTAGCCTTATCTTTAGAACCTCTTCTGCATCATGTGGCATAAAGATTTTTCTCACCACATCTTCCTTCCAAGTGTGTTCATCTTTGTTTATCAGCTCTCCAACTCTATGGTGCCGTGACTTTGTAATATTTCTAGTTATTTTCATTTGTCCCCTAGGGATCCAACTATCCCTCCAGATTCTGATTTTGTTGCCATTGCCAACTCGCCACACCATTCCTTTTTTAACAGTTCTAAGGCATGCATGACCCCTTGCCAACTTGGAGAAGCGTTCTTTATAAAGGAGGTATCCGTTAATTCCCCAAAAGGTAATACTTCGCCTTGAGTAATTTTGCACAGAGACTATCCGGGAAAGCAATCAAACACCAGGCTTGTCTCGCAAGCAAAGCTTGGTTAAAAAGCTTCAGGTCTCTGAACCCCATCCCTCCTTGACTTTTCCTTTCTGTTAGGTTGTCCCAACTAGTCCAGTGGATTTGTCTTCTTTCAGTGTCGTAGTCCCACCAAAAATTCCTAATCATCTGCATCAGGTCCTCACACAGGCCAGATGATAATTTAAAGACACTCATAGTATAGGTTGATATTGCTTGCACAACACTTTTAATGAGGGCTTCCTTTGCTGCCCCCGCAAGGTATTTTTCAGACCAATCATTCATCTTCTTCTTATATCTCTCCTTTAATGGTTGGAACCGTCCATCCTTCATGCGCCCTTCAGGGACCCGAAGTCCCAACTATTTATCCTCAAACCTAGCAGCTTGTACTTCTAGGATTGACATGACCTGCTTTCCCATATCCTCACTACAATTATTACCAAGAAGCATGGAGCATTTCCCACGGCTCAATAATTGACCAGTAGCTTTTTCATAATTGCACAAAACATTTTTTACCCTTAAGGCTTGCCCCAGTATCTGCCTTGAAAAAGAGCAAGCTATCATCTCGCAAACAAAAGGTGAGATATGCCAGGGCTTTTCCTGCATATTCTTATCTCTTGGATTTGATTGCTATCAATTTCTCGCTGTATTAAACGAGATAGACCTTCGCCCACAAAAAGGAACAGATACGGAGACAAAGGATCTCCCTGACGCAGACCTCTTGAAGGCTTAAATTTCTGTAGTAGGGTGCCATTTAGGCGCACTGTGTAAGTAACAGATTTAAACACATGACATTATCCATTTGATGAAAGTTTCAGAAAATCCCAGTTTTCGAAGAGTACCCTCAAGGTAATTCCAATCAACTTGGTCATAAGCTTTAGCTAGATCAAGCTTATATGCGCAGTACTTTCCTCTAACATCCTTGTTCTTCTGGATTGCATCAATACATTCGAAGGCAATCAAAGCATTATCTGTAATCAAACGGCCCGGGATGAACGCACTTTGGGTTGGTGAAATTATATCGTCTAGGAGAGGTCTCATTCGGTTAACCAAACATTTTGAAACAACCTTGTAGATAACATTGCATAAGCTGATTGGTCTGTAGTCACGCAAGGATTCTCGCATTCTCGGTTCTTTGGAATCAAGACAATCACAGTATCATTTACCCCGTCAGGCATAAATCCAGTAGCAAAGAATTCTTGTACTGCTTTTATAACATCCTTTTTAAGCGTAGCCCAGTTCCTTTGGAAAAAGCGGGCGGGGAAGCCATCGGCTCCAGGAGCTTTTAATGGCCCAATCTGAAACAATGCATTGCTGATTTCCTCCTCACTAAATTCTTTGCAAAGATCTTCATTCATTTGGTGACTGATCTCGGTATCAAGAATATCATGAATAATTTCAGGGCACACCCCATTATTAGCGGTGTAAAGGTCCTTAAAGAAATCAGTGGTTATAACACCCATTTCATCCATATTCTCAGTAACCGTCCCATCCTCTTTTTTTGATTTTGGTAATCGAGTTCTTTTTCTTTCTCCAAGTACATTTGCTATGGAAATTTTTTGTGTTTCTGTCTCCTTCCTTCAGCCATTCAACCCTAGACCTTTGTTTCCAATAAATTTCTTCTTTCTCCAACAGACCATCCATCTCCTTCTCTAATCTCTTTTTTCTCTCTGGCTTTTAGCATCATGTCTGGCATTTACTCTACAAAGTTCACGCCTTAACCTTTCAATGTTTTTTGGAATAGAGCCCACAGCTTTTGCAATCCATTTCTCGTAGCGAACCCATCACCCTGACATGTTAGCCGCAATGTCCCCAAGATCTTTTGGCGGCCTATGCATTGTCCATGCCGTCTCTATTTCTTCGGTCGTGGAATGCTCCATTTCCCAGCAAGCTTCATACCTGCGAATAGAGCGAGCAGGCATCACAGCAGGACGCTTGAACAACTCGATCGAACCGGGCAATGATCAGAACGGGGAGAGGTAAGGTGACTTACTAGGTAATCAGGAAAGATATGTGTCCATCTTGGGCAAGCCACCGCTCTGTCTAGGCGAACTCTTACATTTCTTCTCCCCCTTGCTTGTTATCAAACGTCCACGGGCATCCAGCAAAGCCTAAGTCAAACATGTCACAGTAGGATAAAACCTCTCTGAATTCAAACATCTGTTTTTCATTTCTTCTTCTTTCGGAGAAATGTTCTATTTGCCACATAACCTCATTGAAGTCCCCAGCCATGAGCCAAGGAAGTTTCATCAAGTTTTTTATTCTTTTCAACATATCCCACATGTGGTGACGGAGGTGAGTGCGAGGCTCTCCATAAACAAACGTGCAACACCATTTTATTCCTTTTGGTAGATCATGAACAATTACATCAATAGCCCTACTGCCAATTTTAAATAACTCAACCTCGACGCACTCATCCCAGAAGAGGGCTAGGCCTCCCCCTTTCCGGGTTCATGGAAGGTGACTACATTTTTCAGCCCCAATCTCCATCTAAGAATTTCAACTACTTTCTTATTTTGACGCGTCTCACAGAGGAAAAACAAGTTTAGGTTGGTTTGCTTGCACGAGGCGAATTAACTCTTGAACTGTCCGGCGGTCGCCCAGCCCCCGACAGTTCCAGATGAGGATCGTCATGGCTCCTAACAGGCACGCTCATCCGTGCCTGTCAGTTGACCAGCGGCCCCATGGCTGGTTGCCTCATTATCACACTCAGCCTCTCCTTCCTTCCTCTGTTCTTCCTGTCCCCCATCTTCAGCACCTCGATGCCTCTTGTCACTGTCAGAGTTGAGCTTGATGGCAAAGCTTGATGAAAAGTCTGCCATCGCGGTGTCTTCAATGACCTGCCTCTTCCCCAGGTGCATAATCTTCATCTTGTTCTTGGACTTTTCAAAGTCCACCACGGCGACCTCATCATCAGGTTCATCCTGCACCATAGGCCTTGCCGACGCCACCCTTTCTGCAGGCTCTCTGATTGACAGCCTAGGCAAGGCAGACCGTCTTACAAGCAGGTTCATCTTCCTCGTATCCTGGGGCGTGCAGTTTTCAGCAGCACTGCTCACCTCCTCCCCCACCTTCTTCCCCTCACCAATTTCCCTCATCCTGGCAACAGTCATTGTTTGTGAGTAGTGTATGATTAGGTTTGAGGCAGTGTAGGATTCTATCATCTGCCATCGTCTCCATTTATATCTTGGACCCCTGTCACCAACCAGATCCCTTCGGATCACCGGATCAGCAGGTATAAGTGGTCGGCGTCCCCATTGAAGGGCCCGATCATATGTTCCCCGCAGTCTCCGTTGATCTCGTGATATGCAATCCACAATTTCTTCTTGGCATTCGGGACCATCGTTTGACCTTTCCTTACCAACAAATTGTTTGCTCTATTTCCCGTAGTTTTACTCCCGCAGTCACGGCAACAAGAAATTTTTGGCAATACTTCTTCCATAGTTTACCAATATCAATTGATTTCTGAGGATTGAGATCATTACCTTCTATCCTGGGCACCTCCGTAGGTCCTTCCTCGATCTTGTTGATCAAGATCTGCGATCCCGGGCCTTCTTTAGAGATAGCTGATGATTGGCTTTCTTTTTAAAGAGAAGGCACAAGTGCCCAACTTTAAATTAATAAAGCCCCTAACGGCCGAGATTGTTACAAGGTGCAGCCCGCTTACAACACAACGAACACCAACTACACAAGATGAACAAGAAAACAACTAGTCCGTGTCGAAGCCTCGTCGCGAAGACACCAGGGAAGACGCAGCCCAAGTCCGAGGGAGCCACCTGCAGCCTTGAGGGAAATCATCATCTGCAACACCGGTTGAGAAGGCAGCATCAGCCGCCATTTCCAATGCCGAAGAGGGATCCCTTCCCTCTCGTCCTGGCTCGGAGGACGCCGTACCGTTGGACATCGGATGCGCTCCCCTGAGCAATGGAGGAAGCAAACCACCATCCCAACCTAGGCAGAAACCAGAAACGCCTCGCTGACGCCGACGAGACCACCGAGACTGAAACTGCCACCGACCAAGGTAGCCACAACGAAGAACGCAAACGGGGGCACGGATCGCTGATGATGAAGGAGAAGGTCACCGAGCACGCTTCGGAGACACCACTACCAGCCACCTCGCACCTCGACAGCCCTCAACCGGCAACCGATCCCCAAACGACGCCTCCAAGGAGGAAACGACGCTCATGGCGCCGACGACGCCCAATCCAGTGGATTGTGGGTTTTCACCTGGGAACATGGCCGGGGTGTGGAGAACCGGGACCTCAACAGCGCCTCGATAGGAATCACGGCGCCCAGGGGCGTCGCCACTGCCGTGGTAGTCCAGCTGACCAAGGGATTCCCCCAGTCCCGGTCTCGCATGCACCACCACCTCCGAACGAGCCCCACAGCAGGAACAGGCGGCCCAGAACAGAGGGGAAAAGGGCCAACTTGAGGGGAGGAAAGCTGACCTTCAGATCTGGCCAAGGGCACCGGAGCAGCCCCCAGCCACGACCACCACCCACCGCCGCCTTGCCACCCGCGCGGCCAAGGACGACGGCGCGCACCCGCGGACGCCGCTAGCCGTCATAGCCGATGCCGCCTCTCCACCCGAGGCCGCCGCCCCGGCGCCCAAGGATCCCTGCAAGAAGAAGCATCGCCGCCGCTGTCCACGCCCACAGGGGGGAAGCCATCGCCGTCGAGCTCCGCCGCCTCCACCACGAGGAGTCGTCCCGCCGCGGCGCGCCGGCCCGCCGCGCGAGGAGCCGCCGGCTCGTCGTTGTCGATCCCCGCCGCCGGGATGGGAAGGCCCCGCGCCGCCACCCCACGAGAGGAATCGAGAGAGATCCGCCGCCGCCGGCACCACCCGGACTTTGCCCGGTGGCTAACGCCGGCGGCGGCGGCGGATGGGGCGGGGAGAGGTTGGCTGGGTTAGGGTTTGGGGATCGCCCTCCCGTCGCCCGCGGGGAGCGACAGGGGACGAAACGTTCATGATTGGCTTTCCCAATACCCGTATCTCTATTTCTCCTCTTGGTTGCCACGATCTCCATGGCTCTCCTCTTGAATTCCGCAATCTCTGGAATTAGACTTCTTTCCGTCGTCTTCTCCCATAGACGAGTCGGATCCTTCAACCTCGGCAGCTTTCCGGGCGATGGCCTGAGCCCACCTCCTGAGATCTTCTAGATCCCATAGCCCACCCTTCTCAAGACACGCCCCCTCCGCGTGGCCGCCTGCGATCACGGTCACCGGAGTGGTGATCCTCTGGGCCCCCGCCCCGTTCAACAGCGGCGACAGAGTCGCCTCTCATTCTCCTCTCTCAAACATTTTTTCTACGAACGGTCAAATGGCAACGCGGTAAATGTGTGTATGAATCTTTGAAGATTAGACTTCTCAATGAACGTGGCTATGATTGATGTTCATTAATCTCAGTTGAAACTTGAAAAAAAAGGGATCCTAAATCACCGATGAATCTTGATGATGTGAAACTGATATTTTTATGAATATTGATATAGCTCTTAAATCTTTGATGCCGTGTGAAAAATAATTTGGTTTCATCCAAAAATCAATCTCAGAGATCTGTGTGAGATGTGACTATTTTTTTTTGAATGGTATGTGTGAGATGTGACTATGTGAGGTGAGAAGTAGAAATATAACTTGAAAAAATCTTAAAATGTAAGGGGTGTTCTGCAAAATGCAATGGACTGACAGGCAGAGGTGGGAGGGGTCTTTTGTAAAAGAAATCACTACATGAATTTTCAGGTTTTAGACGTGAGAGATAGTGCCAGGGCCGATTAGTTTACGGAAAAGACTTACGGGCTGACGTGGTTAGCACTGATGCATCGTGATTTGCTAGGAAAACAACCGCATCTACTTCATATCCACACACACAAGGCCACATTTAGCCCGTAAGCCCATTCCGTAGGTTCCTTCCATAGGTGTAGGATTATTAGGGCCGAATTATAGGGAGATTGCATTGTTCGTAAATTGAGGAACAGGGGGGCAAGAATTTCACACCGCCTAACGTTCTCAATTCCATTCCCACCATAACAAGCCTCTGGACACGGTTACAACTTACAAGATACTTAACAGAAGCAGCGCACGGCAACACGAACGTGGGGCCAGCGAACCTCTTCCCCCTCTCCCCTCTCTCTCCGCCAGCCCACCTTGAGAGTCCCCCGCCGCCTCCCGGCTCCTCCCTCCCTCTTCTCCGGCGGCTCCGCCGGCTGGAGGCGGCGGGAGGGAGGAGGCCGGTCCGTACATAGTAGATCTAGGTTTAGTAGTTGTTGTGTATGGGCTTTGTCCCGGTTTGGCATGATGCCGGTGGAGACTAGGTAGCCATGGCTTGTGGGCAGCTCATGGCGGCCGGAGGAGGTTCTACCACGGTTCGTCAAGCTCCGAGAGGATGGAGTTTCGGCGAGCAGCGGTGCTGCTCTTCCCTCCACAAGAGTCAATAAAGCCCAGGGCTGTGCCAAGCTTCAGATCTGTGCACCGTCTCCCTCTTCTCCGGCCGGCCGTGGTGGCGAGGGGAGAGGGCGTGGAGGTGCTGCGCCAGTTGCTGATGTTTGGTGGCAGCGGGGAGATGCGAGGTTTCTGCAGCGGAAGCTTCCAAGCGTCGGCGAGCTGCGCCGCCGATACTTTTGGCCGAGGGGGCCGCTCCGCGCCTCTGGAGCTCTAGCTCCGAGGATTCTTCTTCCTCCTACAAGGGAGGATCTTGGGCGTCGTCGCGGCAGTTCAACGCCGGCTCCAGATCAAGTGGTCTCGTCCCCGAGCTGGAGCAGGTGGCCGCGGCCTCGCCGCCGTCAATGGGATCGGTGGAGGAGGACTCGATCGCGTTTTACTTTCTTGTTCGAGGTCCTCTCAATAAATTGCAAGGACTATGATGTAATTCTCTTTTTCTTTCAGACCCTTGCTGTAACTTTATCCCACCGCAATCAATGAAACTTCTAGGGCCTCTAGGCCCTTCCCCTGTTCAAAAAAAAAAAAAAAAACAGAAGTAGCGCACACCACACCCCTAGTTACAAACGGCAAACCCAAGCTGATTGAAAACGGCATACACATGAATTTTATTTTGACGACGATAGACCAAGCTGGCAGTGCGGCACACTTACTCGGCAGGAGAGTCGTTTTGTTCAGCTTAGAACGTGACTGTGCTGCCGAAGACGCCGTCGGCCGCGAGCTTGTAGGTCATAAGCCTGCCCATCTGCGCCCTGGTACCAAGGACGGTCTCGCCGGTGGTCGACGGCACAACGGCCAGGCACTGCGCCCCATCCATCCGCGGGTACCAGACGGAGCCACTCGGCCCCGGCTGCAGCGCCATGACGGCGTTGTTGGCGAACACGAGCGTGATGGTCGGAAGAGCCGTCACCCTCCTCGCGCCGGCAAAGTAGCACGGCCACGCGCCGCTGGCATCTGGCGTCCCAAGCGAATTCTGTAGCGCCGCCATGAGGAGCTCGTAGACCTCTCCTTTAAGGACCATGCCGACCGCCACGGTTGTGCTCAGGTAAACCCCGCCGCTGCCGTCGCTCTGCCGGATGTCGAGCGCGCCAAGCGGGATCTGGAGCGGCAGGTCGCCGACCAGCACGCTGGTGATCTGGACGTAGTAGCGGTCCGGGTGCGCGGGGTTGGCGATGAGCGGAGTGGGTATGCCGCCGCCTTGGCCTTGTTGCTGCGCCCTCGCGCCGCCCAGCCACAGCCAGAAGGTGCCGGCCTGTTTGTCGGAGAGCACGTAGGAGAAGCCCCCGAGCGTGCGTGCCAGGGTGCCTGTTCTGCCGAGGCCGAGGACGGCGGAGGTACCACGTATGGGAGTGGGACTGCACGCGTAGACCGAGAGGGATGACATGGGGGTAGGCCCCGAGAACAAGGCGGCCTTCAGGAAGCGTGCAGGTGCACAGAGCTCCGCGCCGGTGACGCAGTTCGGAAGCGTGCAGGTCCTCGTGACCGGGCTGTCGATGTCGATGCCAGAAACAGAGAGTTTCTGGTTCCCGGTGTGGACGACGTAGCCGACGGCGGCGCCAGGGGGAGAACTCCCTCCGGCGGCACTAGGCGAACGAAGCTGCAGCTGCTCTTTGATGTCGTCAAGGTGGTCGTTCAATAATTGGGCACCATCCCTCGCGTGGTCGAACCAATCGACGGCTTCTTTCCTTTTCTTGCTGACGGAGCTTGAGACTTCGGTCACCCCCGAAGCGGCGCCCTTTACCGCTGCCACCGTAGCCTTGACGTCCATGGCCTTCCTCACCGGAAGGAGAGACGCGGCGATGGCGAGAATAGCGAGGATGGGAAGGAGGCGAACGCGTGACCTGCTGCAAAAGTATGTCGTCATGTGCATCAACTCAACTGAATACTGAGCGAGGCGAGGAGGCCGTGATGGTGGCGGAAATGAAACGAGATGTGCTGGATGCAGTTTCTTCACGCGCCGGTCATTTTTGTAGAGCTAGGGAAACGGCAGCAAAACAGCCCGTTCAACGCGTAGTACAGTACTATCATTCATCGGACGCGTTTGAACCACAAGGGATAAGGCTAGGAATGGCAAGAAAATGCTTCTGAGACGCAAAAGCAACGACCCCAAACAATGCTTAGCTACAACAGTGAAACAACTCAAATCATCTTCGACTCAGCAGTGGGCTCATCGCGGTGGCCAGGGAGTTGCCTTGCAGTTGCGGATCGACTGTAGGCAGGGCTCCACAGCCTTTTATCCGAATCTCCCCCCTAATAATTTAAATGTGTTCTTCTTCGATTATTTAAAGAAACTTTGTTAGATTGGGTAGTTTTGAGGAGTCTCTTGTAAACTGGGTGAATGTACACAGAGTTAATCTTAGAGGGTAAAGAGTGGAACCCACTCTTTAAAAGTTTAACGTATTCGTGAATCTATATTGTTTGAAGTTAAATTTGGCTGCTATTGTGCATATTTGTTCAGAATTGCTAACAGCTAGCTACATATTGAAAAAAAAAATCTCGGTGGGAAAATTAGCTACTACTAACTCCATTCCTAAGCTTAAAGCTTATATTTTTTTTGAAAAATCAAACCAAGTAAAGTTTGACCAAACTTTTAGAACAATCTATTAACAAATATAATATTTTTTAGAAGCCCTACGTAAATATATTTTATCATCTATATAATGATACATTAGTTTTGTATTTTGCACGTTAATAAATTTTGGTAAAAGGTAAGTTAAATTTGACATAGTTTAACTTTCTAAAAATAATATAAGACTTAAAATTTAGAATAAAGGTAGTAAATGCATATTTATTTATAGTGTCGTATTGTCGGTTGGAGAGACAGTCCAATTTTCTCTCTGGAAAAAGCTCAAATGAAACATGCATGTTTTTCTCGATAGCTTGTTATGTCTGTCGTTCTGATGAATAACTATGTCTAAGCAAACAAGCAGTGTCAATACTTTTGAGACTTTTCAAAAACTTATGCATGCCATTTTTTTCTTCTTTCAGAACGACAGCAGATGCACAACGTGTTTAGAGAGGTGCTTACAAAAGTATTTTTTATACCAATGCATGCAGTTAAGAATATTTTTTATTTATTTTTAATAAAGTAAATATGTTAATATCGTGAAGATACCTGCAACACAATACCCAAACGGTAATTTGGATGCACACAAGAGAAAAAGAAGCTAAAAAACAAAAAGTCCCATATAGTGTTTTAGTCCTTACAACAACAGCATAATAAACGACGTGTGTAAGAAGGAAACAATACACAAGCACCATCATCGTCCTATCAAAGATCTTAGATTTTCACCTTAAACAAAGTATCTACTCTCAAAACAAAGCCTTCTACACGGACATTACCACGCACAACTAATTAAGGCCTAACCTTGGATTTTCACCCTGAAAGTTAAGACTTTAAAGTTATCATTTGCCGCTGTCCCCACTTACATCCCCTACTACGAATTCTGAATCACCAAACAAGTTCCTATCAACGTAAAGACTCAAATCACCATTACTAGTCCTCAGATCTCGATTTCCATGTCATTCTCCCCCTCTGGCTTTACCATGGAACGAAAAATACACGTCCCACGATGGCAAAAAATAGCAAAGCTTCGTGCCGCTCCCTCCTATAAACCCAACGGTTGGGGAAAACATGGGTGTGCACGACTGATTTCCATCCGATCCAGCAATCTCCACACATGAGGCGTCAAAGGGAGTTCGATGGTGGAGCCTTCCGAACTCGACACTCCAGTGCAGATCAAGGACGACGGGCATCCGGAAGATCTTTGTCTTGGCGTGAGATGAACCCTAGGACCGACGCCTTTATTAAGCGGAACAACGACACCGTCGCCCAAAAGCAGGTCGAGAGATCTCATCACACACTGTTGAAAAGGCATTTCCCAGGTTATGTGTTTTGGTATTGATGACAATGTTTTGTGTGACTAACCATTTATTGAAGTATAATAGAAGACTTATAAAATTGTGCAACGTGGGTGGTTTTCCCATGAAAAGGATCGAAGAGAATACGGAGTCGTCAAGCATATTTTACTTGGTTTTGTTAACTCCGTTACATGAGGAGGGACACTCTTTGGAAGTTGTGAAGGAATCAACTTCTCAAGCTTAAACCAGCTTATCTCATCCTCAGCTATCCTAAGGGTTGGTTGAGAGAGGACCTCTCCATCAGGTGACTTGTGTTGTCTGGGGACTAATGAGCGGCAGTACCGATGTTCCGAGCAGTAGCACCGCTCCATGCGGTAGTACCGCTAGGAACAACATAGGTATTTCTTGGCCAACGTACTCTGGGGAGGTTGTACGACTCACACCCTAGGAGTGATAATACCGGCACCAGTACCATTTCCAGCTCAGTACTCCAAGGGGAACATGGGCAGTAGTGACCCAGCATTCAACACCGGTAGCACCGCTCCGCACGTTTTTGTGTTGAACCGGCTCGAAGGCGCCTATGAGTTTCGTCAAGCAAAACTCGGGCCAGGCCAGAGCTCGGGCTTAGGTTTCTAGCTTCAAACTTTTTCAGGCCTAGCCCGAAGCCCGGCCCGGTCTGAGTTTTGCGTAGTTTCTACACTTCCCGAAGATTCTCTCCAAAGAAGAAGAAGGTGGCGGCCTGTCTTACTTGAATGTGTTGATGCAGTCTCATCGCGGAGAGAGAAAATGCGGCACACGTGTATATGTTGCAAGATGGTGTCTCGGTGCATGCATAACTTGACTATAGACAGGGGCGGAGCCACACCCGGCAGCAGGGGCCAAGGCCTGGGGTGTGAGGATGATTTCCTTCCTTTACTAAAGCACCATGCGAACATATTTCATACGAGTTTGACATTATTTGCACTATTTTGCATTGTTTGACCCTTGTCCCGTTCAGATCCTAGCTCCGCCCTTGACTATAGACCAGATTCCTCATACGTAGTTGGAACCAAAAAGCGTGATGGTCGACGATATATATGCCAGCCGCTGAGAGGGAGGTTGTTGTGTTGGATTTGACGGCTTCGAATTTCGCCACAATTCAGTTACCGCAAGGTGTGGAGTATGGCCCGAGAAACACCATGTTCTCACGGGCCGAAGATGCTGCCAGGGCCGGTCCTGAAATTTTGGAGGCCCGGGGCGGAACCTAAAATTTTGGGCCCCTCTTACTATAATTTTATTTTCGCATGTATGAGATGATAAAAATTAAATAATTTAAGTATACCCAACTATAATATTCATATAAAAATAACAATATTTACATGATACCTTAAAATTTTCGCTCCTACAAATAAGAACAACAACATGTTAACTTCTCTAATAGGACCCTTTTACCCTAACATGTCCATTTCTTTGCTACCAAGAGTAGTCCAATTTGCCAGGTCATAAATATCCACACTAACTGGAACTGGTTCATCATTAACACTAGCATTGGGCGTTCTTACCTTCTATGATTCTATCTTAATCTTCAACGCGGATTGGGTGATTACCAAATTGTTAAATATTATTGAATCTGCTATGAATCATTGTTTGAAACAAGATACTAGCATGGATCTATGTTGAACCGGTAAATTTTTTTTGAAAAAGGAGTTGTATATTACTTAGTCGGGTAAACTGTTCTTACAATCTTGCACAACCAGCTCAGCCATACAAGTCGGGACCTGATCGAGCATAACAGCACCACACAATTCACTACGCCCCAATTGAGCAAGATTATGGGCAACCCCATTAATCTTCCTATTGACGTGCACTATTTTTATAGTTCTATCTTCAGGCTTCAGATAATGGAATTCCTTTGCTATTAAGCTAACCGGCGATCTGTCCTCAGAGCCTGGGTCAAAAATCTTCAGCAACGAGCTGCAATCAGTTTCAAACAACGGATTTCCATGGGTTAGATCAATGGCCAGTTTTAGTTCAAGACATGCGATGGCTTCAGCCATTTCTGCAGACCGACAGTGGTTAACAGCACCCCAAGCAGAGTAGACAACTGACCCATCATCCGTTCTTGCAATAGCACTCCAGGATCCATTTTCGGTATCTTTCGGGAAGGATGCATCAACATTTATTTTAATCCAACCATGATCTGGTCTTCTCCAGATTTGGTCAGCCGGTACAGACCCTTTTTCTTTGCTTCTTGATTTCTCTATATACACCTTCCCTTTGCCCTTTATATCAGAGCTTGATGCCCCGTTTTTAGTTGCCTGCAGCGATTCAACATAGTTACTTATAAAACGTACTGAATGAGCAATACTAGCTTTACTTGTGTCAAAAATTATATTATTTCGGTGATGCCAAGCTCGCCACCAAATAAACATAATTTTGGTTTTTGTCTCTTCATCGAGTTTATCTAATAAGACAGTCACCCAATCATTGCCAGTATACATAAGCTCATTTTCTGCTGGCAGTTTCCAGATTTTCCTAGCTTCGTGCCTCAAAGCTTTTGCAACGGTGCAGGCCATAACAGCATGGTAACCAGTTTCATTTTCCATGCCACAGATTGTGCAAGTTGGCAGTACATTAGGTAGCCGCCTGCTTCTATTTTCCTGCACGGCCAGAGCGTTGGTACCAAGACGCCACACAAAAACTCTTATCTTTGGGGGAACGTTGGCTTGCCATATGGTATTCCAGAGATTTCTATCACCATTTGCATTGTGGCTCGAATTTGTGTTGATAGCCATTTTTTCATTGAGTGCTATTCTGTAGGCTGGCCGAACTGAGAACATGCCATTACTTTCACTTGGCCAGGAAATAAAATCCTCTATATCGAAAGCAAGGTAGCCTTATCTTTAGAACCTCTTCCGCATCATGTGGCATAAAGATTTTTCTCACCACATCTTCCTTCCAAGTGTGTTCATCTTTGTTTATCAGCTCTCCAACTCTATGGTGCCGTGACTTTGTAATATTTCTAGTTATTTTCATTTGTCCCCTAGGGATCCAACTATCCCTCCAGATTCTGATTTTGTTGCCATTGCCAACTCGCCACACCATTCCTTTTTTAACAGTTCTAAGGCATGCATGACCCCTTGCCAACTTGGAGAAGCGTTCTTTATAAAGGAGGTATCCGTTAATTCCCCAAAAGGTAATACTTCGCCTTGAGTAATTTTGCACAGAGACTATCCGGGAAAGCAATCAAACACCAGGCTTGTCTCGCAAGCAAAGCTTGGTTAAAAAGCTTCGAGTCTCCGAACCCCATCCCTCCTTGACTTTTCCTTTCCGTTAGGTTGTCCCAACTAGTCCAGTGGATTTGTCTTCTTTCGGTGTCGTAGTCCCACCAAAAATTCCTAATCATCCGCATCGGGTCCTCACACAGGCCAGATGATAATTTAAAGACACTCATAGTATAGGTTGATATTGCTTGCACAACACTTTTAATGAGGGCTTCCTTTGCTGCCCCCGCAAGGTATTTTTCAGACCAATCATTCATCTTCTTCTTATATCTCTCCTTTAATGGTTGGAACCGTCCATCCTTCATGCGCCCTTCAGGGACCTGAAGTCCCAACTATTTATCCTCAAACCTAGCAGTTTGTACTTCTAGGATTGACATGACCTGCTTTCCCATATCCTCACTACAATTATTACCAAGAAGCATGGAGCATTTCCCACGGCTCAATAATTGACCAGTAGCTTTTTCATAATTGCACAAAACATTTTTTACCCTTAAGGCTTGCCCTGTATCTGCCTTGAAAAAGAGCAAGCTATCATCTGCAAACAAAAGGTGAGATATGCCAGGGCTTTTCCTGCATATTCTTATCTCTTGGATTTGATTGCTATCAATTTCTCGCTGTATTAAACGAGATAGACCTTCGCCCACAAAAAGGAACAGATACGGAGACAAAGGATCTCCCTGACGCAGACCTCTTGAAGGCTTAAATTTCTGTAGTAGGGTGCCATTTAGGCGCACTCGTGTAAGTAACAGATTTAAACACATGACATTATCCATTTGATGAAAGTTTCAGAAAATCCCAGTTTTCGAAGAGTACCCTCAAGGTAATTCCAATCAACTTGGTCATAAGCTTTAGCTAGATCAAGCTTATATGCGCAGTACTTTCCTCTAACATCCTTGTTCTTCTGGATTGCATCAATACATTCGAAGGCAATCAAAGCATTATCTGTAATCAAACGGCCCGGGATGAACGCACTTTGGGTTGGTGAAATTATATCGTCTAGGAGAGGTCTCATTCGGTTAACCAAACATTTTGAAACAACCTTGTAGATAACATTGCATAAGCTGATTGGTCTGTAGTCACGCAAGGATTCTGCATTCTGGTTCTTTGGAATCAAGACAATCACAGTATCATTTACCCCGTCAGGCATAAATCCAGTAGCAAAGAATTCTTGTACTGCTTTTATAACATCCTTTTTAAGCGTAGCCCAGTTCCTTTGGAAAAAGCGGGCGGGGAAGCCATCGGCTCCAGGAGCTTTTAATGGCCCAATCTGAAACAATGCATTGCTGATTTCCTCCTCACTAAATTCTTTGCAAAGATCTTCATTCATTTGGTGACTGATCTCGGTATCAAGAATATCATGAATAATTTCAGGGCACACCCCATTATTAGCGGTGTAAAGGTCCTTAAAGAAATCAGTGGTTATAACACCCATTTC
Organism: Lolium rigidum; assembly: GCF_022539505.1. Taxonomy (NCBI): domain Eukaryota; kingdom Viridiplantae; phylum Streptophyta; class Magnoliopsida; order Poales; family Poaceae; genus Lolium; species Lolium rigidum. The sequence goes on from NC_061509.1 coordinate 218,278,801, forward strand.
ATCCATATTCTCAGTAACCGTCCCATCCTCTTTTTTTGATTTTGGTAATCGAGTTCTTTTTCTTTCTCCAAGTACATTTGCTATGGAAATTTTTTGTGTTTCTGTCTCCTTCCTTCAGCCATTCAACCCTAGACCTTTGTTTCCAATAAATTTCTTCTTTCTCCAACAGACCATCCATCTCCTTCTCTAATCTCTTTTTTCTCTCTGGCTTTTAGCATCATGTCTGGCATTTACTCTACAAAGTTCACGCCTTAACCTTTCAATGTTTTTTGGAATAGAGCCCACAGTTTTTGCAATCCATTTCTGTAGCGAACCCATCACCCCAGACATGTTAGCCGCAATGTCCCCAAGATCTTTTGGCGGCCTATGCATTGTCCATGCCGTCTCTATTTCTTCGGTCAGGGAATGCTCCATTTCCCAGCAAGCTTCATACCTGCGAATAGAGCGAGCAGGCATCACAGCAGGACGCTTGAACAACTCGATCAGAACCGGGCAATGATCAGAACGGGGAGAGGTAAGGTGACTTACTAGGTAATCAGGAAAGATATGTGTCCATCTTGGGCAAGCCACCGCTCTGTCTAGGCGAACTCTTACATTTCTTCTCCCCCTTGCTTGTTATCAAACGTCCACGGGCATCCAGCAAAGCCTAAGTCAAACATGTCACAGTAGGATAAAACCTCTCTGAATTCAAACATCTGTTTTTCATTTCTTCTTCTTTCGGAGAAATGTTCTATTTGCCACATAACCTCATTGAAGTCCCCAGCCATGAGCCAAGGAAGTTTCATCAAGTTTTTTATTCTTTTCAACATATCCCACATGTGGTGACGGAGGTGAGTGCGAGGCTCTCCATAAACAAACGTGCAACACCATTTTATTCCTTTTGGTAGATCATGAACAATTACATCAATAGCCCTACTGCCAATTTTAAATAACTCAACCTCGACGCACTCATCCCAGAAGAGGGCTAGGCCTCCCCCCTTTCCAGGTTCATGGAAGGTGACTACATTTTTCAGCCCCAATCTCCATCTAAGAATTTCAACTACTTTCTTATTTTGACGCGTCTCACAGAGGAAAAACAAGTTTAGGTTGGTTTGCTTGCACGAGGCGAATTAACTCTTGAACTGTCCGGCGGTCGCCCAGCCCCCGACAGTTCCAGATGAGGATCGTCATGGCTCCTAACAGGCACGCTCATCCGTGCCTGTCAGTTGACCAGCGGCCCCATGGCTGGTTGCCTCATTATCACACTCAGCCTCTCCTTCCTTCCTCTGTTCTTCCTGTCCCCCATCTTCAGCACCTCGATGCCTCTTGTCACTGTCAGAGTTGAGCTTGATGGCAAAGCTTGATGAAAAGTCTGCCACTGCGGTGTCTTCAATGACCTGCCTCTTCCCCAGGTGCATAATCTTCATCTTGTTCTTGGACTTTTCAAAGTCCACCACGGCGACCTCATCATCAGGTTCATCCTGCACCATAGGCCTTGCCGACGCCACCCTTTCGCAGGCTCTCGATTGACAGCCTAGGCAAGGCGGACCGTCTTACAAGCGAGGTTCATCTTCCTCGTATCCCGGGGCGTGCGGTTTTCAGCAAGACTCGCTCACCTCCTCCCCCACCTTCTTCCCCTCACCAATTTCCCTCATCCCGGCAACGAGTCATTGTTTGTGAGTAGTGTATGATTAGGTTTGAGGCAGTGTAGGATTCTATCATCTGCCATCGTCTCCATTTATATCTTGGACCCCTGTCACCAACCAGATCCCTTCGGATCACCGGATCAGCAGGTATAAGTGGTCGGCGTCCCCATTGAAGGGCCCGATCATATGTTCCCCAGAGTCTCCGTTGATCTCGTGATATGCAATCCACAATTTCTTCTTGGCATTCGGGACCATCGTTTGACCTTTCCTTACCAACAAATTGTTTGCTCTATTTCCCGTAGTTTTACTCCCGCAGGTCACGGCAACAAGAAATTTTTGGCAATACTTCTTCCATAGTTTACCAATATCAATTGATTTCTGAGGATTGAGATCATTACCTTCTATCCTGGGCACCTCCGTAGGTCCTTCCTCGATCTTGTTGATCAAGATCTGCGATCCCGGGCCTTCTTTAGAGATAGCTGATGATTGGCTTTCTTTTTAAAGAGAAGGCACAAGTGCCCAACTTTAAATTAATAAAGCCCCTAACGGCCGAGATTGTTACAAGGTGCAGCCCGCTTACAACACAACGAACACCAACTACACAAGATGAACAAGAAAACAACTAGTCCGTGTCGAAGCCTCGTCGCGAAGACACCAGGGAAGACGCAGCCCAAGTCCGAGGGAGCCACCTGCAGCCTTGAGGGAAATCATCATCTGCAACACCGGTTGAGAAGGCAGCATCAGCCGCCATTTCCAATGCCGAAGAGGGATCCCTTCCCTCTCGTCCTGGCTCGGAGGACGCCGTACCGTCGGACATCGGATGCGCTCCCCTGAGCAATGGAGGAAGCAAACCACCATCCCAACCTAGGCAGAAACCAGAAACGCCTCGCTGACGCCGACGAGACCACCGAGACTGAAACTGCCACCGACCAAGGTAGCCACAACGAAGAACGCAAACGGGGGCACGGATCGCTGATGATGAAGGAGAAGGTCACCGAGCACGCTTCGGAGACACCACTACCAGCCACCTCGCACCTCGACAGCCCTCAACCGGCAACCGATCCCCAAACGACGCCTCCAAGGAGGAAACGACGCTCATGGCGCCGACGACGCCCAATCCAGTGGATTGTGGGTTTTCACACGGGAACATGGCCGGGGTGTGGAGAACCGGGACCTCAACGGCGCCTCGAGAGGAATCACGGCGCCCAGGGGCGTCGCCACTGCCGTGGTAGTCCAGCTGACCAAGGGATTCCCCCAGTCCCGGTCTCGCATGCACCACCACCTCCGAACGAGCCCCACAGCAGGAACAGGCGGCCCAGAACAGAGGGGAAAAGGGCCAACTTGAGGGGAGGAAAGCTGACCTTCAGATCTGGCCAAGGGCACCGGAGCAGCCCCCAGCCACGACCACCACCCACCGCCGCCTTGCCACCCGCGCGGCCAAGGACGACGGCGCGCACCCGCGGACGCCGCTAGCCGTCATAGCCGATGCCGCCTCTCCACCCGAGGCCGCCGCCCCGGCGCCCAAGGATCCCTGCAAGAAGAAGCATCGCCGCCGCTGTCCACGCCCACAGGGGGGAAGCCATCGCCGTCGAGCTCCGCCGCCTCCACCACGAGGAGTCGTCCCGCCGCGGCGCGCCGGCCCGCCGCGCGAGGAGCCGCCGGCTCGTCGTTGTCGATCCCCGCCGCCGGGATGGGAAGGCCCCGCGCCGCCACCCCACGAGAGGAATCGAGAGAGATCCGCCGCCGCCGGCACCACCCGGACTTTGCCCGGTGGCTAACGCCGGCGGCGGCGGCGGATGGGGCGGGGAGAGGTTGGCTGGGTTAGGGTTTGGGGATCGCCCTCCCGTCGCCCGCGGGGAGCGACAGGGGACGAAACGTTCATGATTGGCTTTCCCAATACCCGTATCTCTATTTCTCCTCTTGGTTGCCACGATCTCCATGGCTCTCCTCTTGAATTCCGCAATCTCTGGAATTAGACTTCTTTCCGTCGTCTTCTCCCATAGACGAGTCGGATCCTTCAACCTGGCAGCTTTCCGGGCGATGGCCTGAGCCCACCTCCTGAGATCTTCTAGATCCCATAGCCCACCCTTCTCAAGACACGCCCCCTCCGCGTGGCCGCCTGCGATCACGGTCACCGGAGTGGTGATCCTCTGGGCCCCCGCCCCGTTCAACAGCGGCGACGAGTCGCCTCTCATTCTCCTCTCTCAAACATTTTTTCTACGAACGGTCAAATGGCAACGCGGTAAATGTGTGTATGAATCTTTGAAGATTAGACTTCTCAATGAACGTGGCTATGATTGATGTTCATTAATCTCGGTTGAAACTTGAAAAAAAAGGGATCCTAAATCACCGATGAATCTTGATGATGTGAAACTGATATTTTTATGAATATTGATATAGCTCTTAAATCTTTGATGCCGTGTGAAAAATAATTTGGTTTCATCCAAAAATCAATCTCAGAGATCTGTGTGAGATGTGACTATTTTTTTTTGAATGGTATGTGTGAGATGTGACTATGTGAGGTGAGAAGTAGAAATATAACTTGAAAAAATCTTAAAATGTAAGGGGTGTTACGCAAAATGCAATGGACTGACGAGCGAGAGGTGGGAGGGGTCTTTTGTAAAAGAAATCACTACATGAATTTTCAGGTTTTAGACGTGAGAGATAGTGCCGGGGCCGATTAGTTTACGGAAAAGACTTACGGGCTGACGTGGTTAGCACTGATGCATCGTGATTTGCTAGGAAAACAACCGCATCTACTTCATATCCACACACACAAGGCCACATTTAGCCCGTAAGCCCATTCCGTAGGTTCCTTCCATAGGTGTAGGATTATTAGGGCCGAATTATAGGGAGATTGCATTGTTCGTAAATTGAGGAACAGGGGGCAAGAATTTCACACCGCCTAACGTTCTCAATTCCATTCCCACCATAACAAGCCTCTGGACACGGTTACAACTTACAAGATACTTAACAGAAGCAGCGCACGGCAACACGAACGTGGGGCCAGCGAACCTCTTCCCCCTCTCCCCTCTCTCTCCGCCCGCCCACCTTGAGAGTCCCCCGCCGCCTCCCGGCTCCTCCCTCCCTCTTCTCCGGCGGCTCCGCCGGCTGGAGGCGGCGGGAGGGAGGAGGCCGGTCTGTACATAGTAGATCTAGGTTTAGTAGTTGTTGTGTATGGGCTTTGTCCCGGTTTGGCATGATGCCGGTGGAGACTAGGTAGCCATGGCTTGTGGGCAGCTCATGGCGGCCGGAGGAGGTTCTACCACAGTTCGTCAAGCTCCGAGAGGATGGAGTTTACGGCGAGCAGCGGTGCTGCTCTTCCCTCCACAAGAGTCAATAAAGCCCGGGGCTGTGCCAAGCTTCGGATCCGTGCACCGTCTCCCTCTTCTCCGGCCGGCCGTGGTGGCGAGGGAGAGGGCGTGGAGGTGCTTGCGCCGGTTGCCGATGTTTGGTGGCGGCGGGGAGATGCGAGGTTTCTGCAGCGGAAGCTTCCAAGCGTCGGCGAGCTGCGCCGCCGATACTTTTGGCCGAGGGGGCCGCTCCGCGCCTCTGGAGCTCTAGCTCCGAGGATTCTTCTTCCTCCTACAAGGGAGGATCTTGGGCGTCGTCGCGGCAGTTCAACGCCGGCTCCAGATCAAGTGGTCTCGTCCCCGAGCTGGAGCAGGTGGCCGCGGCCTCGCCGCCGTCAATGGGATCGGTGGAGGAGGACTCGATCGCGTTTTACTTTCTTGTTCGAGGTCCTCTCAATAAATTGCAAGGACTATGATGTAATTCTCTTTTTCTTTCAGACCCTTGCTGTAACTTTATCCCACCGCAATCAATGAAACTTCTAGGGCCTCTAGGCCCTTCCCCTGTTCAAAAAAAAAAAAAAAAACAGAAGTAGCGCACACCACACCCCTAGTTACAAACGGCAAACCCAAGCTGATTGAAAACGGCATACACATGAATTTTATTTTGACGACGATAGACCAAGCTGGCAGTGCGGCACACTTACTCGGCAGGAGAGTCGTTTTGTTCAGCTTAGAACGTGACTGTGCTGCCGAAGACGCCGTCGGCCGCGAGCTTGTAGGTCATAAGCCTGCCCATCTGCGCCCTGGTACCAAGGACGGTCTCGCCGGTGGTCGACGGCACAACGGCCAGGCACTGCGCCCCATCCATCCGCGGGTACCAGACGGAGCCACTCGGCCCCGGCTGCAGCGCCATGACGGCGTTGTTGGCGAACACGAGCGTGATGGTCGGAAGAGCCGTCACCCTCCTCGCGCCGGCAAAGTAGCACGGCCACGCGCCGCTGGCATCTGGCGTCCCAAGCGAATTCTGTAGCGCCGCCATGAGGAGCTCGTAGACCTCTCCTTTAAGGACCATGCCGACCGCCACGGTTGTGCTCAGGTAAACCCCGCCGCTGCCGTCGCTCTGCCGGATGTCGAGCGCGCCAAGCGGGATCTGGAGCGGCAGGTCGCCGACCAGCACGCTGGTGATCTGGACGTAGTAGCGGTCCGGGTGCGCGGGGTTGGCGATGAGCGGAGTGGGTATGCCGCCGCCTTGGCCTTGTTGCTGCGCCCTCGCGCCGCCCAGCCACAGCCAGAAGGTGCCGGCCTGTTTGTCGGAGAGCACGTAGGAGAAGCCCCCGAGCGTGCGTGCCAGGGTGCCTGTTCTGCCGAGGCCGAGGACGGCGGAGGTACCACGTATGGGAGTGGGACTGCACGCGTAGACCGAGAGGGATGACATGGGGGTAGGCCCCGAGAACAAGGCGGCCTTCAGGAAGCGTGCAGGTGCACAGAGCTCCGCGCCGGTGACGCAGTTCGGAAGCGTGCAGGTCCTCGTGACCGGGCTGTCGATGTCGATGCCAGAAACAGAGAGTTTCTGGTTCCCGGTGTGGACGACGTAGCCGACGGCGGCGCCAGGGGGAGAACTCCCTCCGGCGGCACTAGGCGAACGAAGCTGCAGCTGCTCTTTGATGTCGTCAAGGTGGTCGTTCAATAATTGGGCACCATCCCTCGCGTGGTCGAACCAATCGACGGCTTCTTTCCTTTTCTTGCTGACGGAACTTGCGACTTCGGCCACCCCCGAAGCGGCGCCCTTTACCGCTGCCACCGTAGCCTTGACGTCCATGGCCTTCCTCACCGGAAGGAGAGACGCGGCGATGGCGAGAATAGCGAGGATGGGAAGGAGGCGAACGCGTGACCTGCTGCAAAAGTATGTCGTCATGTGCATCAACTCAACTGAATACTGAGCGAGGCGAGGAGGCCGTGATGGTGGCGGAAATGAAACGAGATGTGCTGGATGCAGTTTCTTCAAGCGCCGGCCATTTTTGTAGAGCTAGGGAAACGGCAGCAAAACAGCCCGTTCAACGCGTAGTACAGTACTATCATTCATCGGACGCGTTTGAACCACAAGGGACAAGGCTAGGAATGGCAAGAAAATGCTTTTGAGACGCAAAAGCAAGGACCCCAACCAAAGCTTAGCTACAACAGTGAAACAACTCAAATCATCTTCGACTCAGCAGTGGGCTCATCGCGGTGGCCAGGGAGTTGCCTTGCACTTGCAGATCGACTGCATCGTCCACATAGCCTTTCCGAATCAAGAAACCACCAGGACAAATCAATCAACTACTGTAGTGTAATTGAGACTTGGCTATCGGTCTACAGTAATCCCTTTTCCGCGCTAGCGAACCGATGCATGATGCATTGCCGAGAGACGAAGCTTCCTCGCAACTTCGTAATGCCACTGTTTAGAGAGGTGCTTACAAAAGTATTTTTTTATACCAATGCATGCAGTTAAGCATTTTTCTTATATTTTTTTAATAAAGTGTTGGCCAACCTTTGCCGTGTGCCATAGACCTCGGAACACGGCAATTACAAAAAGGGCAGCACAACAAAGGTTCAAAATAGAACACCGCAAAGAGTTGAACACGACGAAACTCGTACAAGACACACGGCAAATGTCTGAACCACGGCAAAGGCGGTGCCTCGTGTCTCGGGTGAGCGCTCAAGATGGCGCCGTCATAACGGCATGGCTTTGCCGTGTGCCCCTAACGGAAACACGGCAAAGGCCACATGTCGATAGCATTTTGGCGTGAAACCTTCGCCGTGTGCAAAAGAGCAAGGAACACGGCAAATAGCCGTGTGTCATTTTAAAAAGAACACGACAAAGATGGTTTTGCCGTGTGCAATTCTAAAAAACGCACGGCAAAGGTCCATTTCCCTCTCTTCCCCGCCATTTCTCTCTTCTTATGGTAGTATTAACAATAAGGTGTCATTTCTTTCATGGAAGCTCATCCGAAGAGAACCAAGAAGTTAAGCATGCTAGGACGGGAGTAGTGTGAGGATGGGTGACCAACTGAAAAGTTTGACTACAAGTGCAATTTGACCTAAGAATAAGTGTACTAAGTGTGATTGTGAAAGATTAACAAGTAAAAAAGAATAAGAAGAAAATTGAAAAAAAAATAAAAAAAATCTTTTCTTTCAAAAACCATAATCTGAATATTTTTTCAAAAATGAATTTGAAAATTTTGAAGTACTATGCCGACGGTAAAACCGTCGGTACAGCAATCTGTGCTGACGATGATTGGGCAGTCCCCGACCAGAACTATGCCGACGCTGCTACGCCAACGGTCACCGTCGGCACAACCTGTGCCGACGGCCTTCCGTGCTGTGCCGACGGCTGCCGGCCGTCGGCAGACTCCAGACACAATACCCAAACGGTAATTTGGATGCGCACAAGAGAAAAAGAAGCTAAAAAACAAAAAGTCTCATATAGTGTTTTAGTCCTTACAACAACAGCATAATAAACACCACCAAGACAATATTTGAAGTTCAAGTACTTCAAAAAATGACGCGTGTAAGAAGGAAACAATAATTTGGAAAAAACAAAGAATAGATCCCTACCCCCCCTTGTTTATTATTCGAATCGCCTATTCCTTTTTTTTATTTAATATGTCTTGCTTTCTTTATAGGTATAATCTTTCAATCTATGTATTATTTCAATCTACGTATTAATATAATCTATACTATTCATATTAATAGAATCTATAGTATTCATATAGAATAAGAATAAAAATAAAATAAGCACCATCATCATTCTATCAAAGATTTTAGGTTTTCACCTTGAATAAAGTATCCGCTCTCAAAACAATGCCTTCTACACGGACATTACCACGCACAACTAATTAAGGCCTAACCTTGGATTTTCACCCTAAAAGTTAAGACTTTAAACTTATCATTTGCCATTGTCCCCACTTACATCCCCTATTATGAATCCGGAATCACCAAACAAGTTCCTATCAACGCAGATCCTCAGATCTCGATTTCCATGTCATTCTCCCCCTCTGATTTTACCATGGAACGAAAAAGACACGTCCCACGATGGAAAAAAATAGCAAAGCTTCGTGCCGCTCCCTCCTAGAAACCCAACGGTTGGAAAAAACATGGGTGCGCACGAATGATTTCCATCTGATCCAGGAATCTCCACGCATGAGGCGTCAAAGGGAGTTCGATGGCGGAGCCTTCCAGAACTCGACACTCCGGCCCAGATCAAGGACGCCAGACATCAAGAAGATCTTTGTCTTGGCGGAACCCTAGGACTGACGCCTTTATTAAGCAGAACAACGACACCGTCGCCCAAAAGCAGGTCAGAGATCTCATCGCACACTGTTGAAAAGTCATTTCCCAGGTTATGTGTTTTGGTATTGATGATAATGCTTTGTGTGACTAACCATTTGTTGAAGTATAATAGAAGCCTTATAAAATTGTGCAACGTGGGTGGTTTTCCCACGAAAAGGATCGAAGAGAATAGGGAGTCGTCAAGCATATTTTACTTGGTTTTGTTAACTCCGTTACATCAGGAGGGACACTCTTTGGAAGTTGTGAAGGAATCAAGTTCTCAAGTTTAAACCAGTTATCTCATCCGCAGCTATCCTAAGGATTAGTTGAGAGAGGACCTCTCCATCAGGTGACTTGTGTCCTACGAAGGAGAAAAAAAGACACGGCCCGCACAGCCTGCTATGCCTGTTTATCCTACGAAGGAGAAAAAAGTCAAAGAAACAGAGAAGCTCCCCTGGATAGGGCACGCTGCCCCGCCATTCCCCGCCGCTGGGCCGGCGTCCCGTCCGCCCGTCGTCGCTGCCCTCCATCCCGCTGACGTGCTCATCCCAGTGCCACCCAGCTCGCCGCCCAATGCCTCCCTCTACGCATGTGTCGTCCTGCCTGTCTTGCCGTCGCCGCGTGCAAATTAATGGTGGTGGAGGAGGCGGAGAAGAATCCGGCAGCGGCAGGCGAGAAGGAGGACAAGAACTCGGTAGGGGAGAAGTACCAAATCCGGCGGGACAAGTTTGATTTCTTTGATCCTTCTCTTCCGGTCTTCCCCATCGAGGGAGGAGGACAAGAACTTGTTAGCACGAGATAGCCTTCTGAGTCGATCATGATGGAGGATCCATCCATCATCCATGTATCACATCCTAAGCTGCTCCTGAATCAGAGAGACTTGAGCTAGCTGCTCCTGATATCATGTCGCTTAAGTGGAACATAATTAGGAGCTTAAGTTCTCCATCGAAGACTCGAGGTAATGACACTGTTTGCAAGCCAAAACCAGAGATAGCCGCTACTTCTAGTCGTGCTTGATTTTGAACCTTAATGTGTGCAAATTAAGTGCTAGAAATGTTTTTTTTAGAAAGACAGTACAAACGTAGACGACGCTCACATACACGCGCATACAATCACCCTATGAACACGCACACGCATACCCTACCCCTATGAGCACCTCCGGAAGACTGAGCTAGCGGATTGGATCTTGAAATTGACGAAGTCACCACATACGCCTCGCTGTCGACGGGAACGTCACCTGAATATTCTGCCTTTATGAGACACACAAATATCAAATCTAGGGTTTGAACTCTGGTGGGCTAGGGTACAACCACCCTCCTAACCACCCAACATCAGGTTGATTCTGTGCTGAAAACGTTATTGAACTATGCATTATTTTTTTATTTTAAAGTAAAATCTGGCTTCTTTAAAAAATTATCTGCCATCATATATCAAGACCGTCTAAGTATCTGTTCCAGTGTTCATGTATCTGACTTATGCAGCTGGCTCCTTTATTCGAGCTCCATGAACGGTGGAAGTCGTGCACAAAGTACATGGATCCCCGCCACCGCTGCAGTTCACATGCACCTGCCCTGCGCCGCCCATGCAGCTGCAATTGCAGACCACCACCAGCGCCTCCGGCGGCCTTTGCCCGCTGTTGTTGTCCGGCGGCAGTGGGGAAGACGAGGGAGAAGGTTGTGGGGTGGTGGCTAGTGTTCTATGGTAGTGCCCAATTGTTAGTTCTCTCTGCTCATCTATTTTAAGAAGTTAGTCGAATTGTTACTGCTCTGCTCATTTACCAATTAATATTCTGTAGTTTGATCAAAGGAGAAGAATCTGGATGATCAACGAAGTGGATGATTCGTGTAGCTTGATCAAAGAAGCCATGATTAAAGAAACTGATTATTAGTGTAGGTTGCATGTAGGCAGTAGCTACATGACGATAGATTATGATTAGAGCGAATTATGTATTTGAACAACTGTGCCAAGTGAAATTCAGTGATTGCCTACTGGAGTGCTAGTTTGTATTTGATATGAGTCAAGTGCAATAATATGAAGATAATAGAGTTTGTTGAATTTCTTTATAGTCCGTGCCAGAGTACTCATGCTGTTGATCAAATTGGAAGCTGTACACTGAAGTATAAATTCTCTGAATTATTTTATGTATACAAGATAGAGTATATACCGCTCTTGATCAAAGTATGTCTGGGCAGGCTAGGCGCTAAGCTAGCTAGTGTATACATGCTGTTGATCAAAGACGCATACAAGCTAAGAAGCTAGCTAGTGTGCATCGGCATATCCGTGTTGCCCGGCGGACTCCGCGGAAAGTTAAACGCAGTTATGTGGATTTTATAGACTAGTCACAATGCATAGTATCATATAGAAGTATCATGCGTATGATACTACTACATGTACTATCTCCACAATGCATGGTATCATAAACTAGTATCATAGTCGGGAAATGCACTTTGGCTCATAGGAGCATATGCTCCCATTATGTGAATCCATATTTTAAAGTGTCAAAAAATTCTAAACTAAATTTTTACATGTACATCTAGACATTTTATATTGGTACACAAGTTTTCAAAAAAAACTAAAAATAATTGTGGCTCCTGTAAAAAAGACAAGTTTTGATGCTATAACACGACTACGTACAGGATATTTTTTTGTCTTTTTTGTACACGCCATATAAAATGTTGTTTCTCCACGAAAATTTGTGCACTAACATAGAATGTCAAGATGTACACCAAAAAATTTATATCAGAATTTTTTAACATTTTTAAAATTGTTTTTTAATTATTTTATATAATGAGAGCATTTGCTCCTATGAGCCAAATTGCCACCTCCTATCATAGTCTCTATATATTAATTGTTTTGTAGAATCTCAATGCAAATATATGTACAAGATTTACTTGACATTAATTTTTCTAGTAGTATGTGCTATGATACACTATCTACATATGATACTAGTACCCTCTCTCTCATCCTTAATTGCACTGCCACATCAGCATTTGCATGCATGAAATGCATGATACTACCTATGATACTCCCATTGTAGGTAATCTTAACGGCTTAATTAGGCAGCAGACGTAACGGGCTCCAAGGACGCGTCCGCCTGCATCCTGAGGGCTAGGGAGACGGTTAGTCAAAAAATGTAAAATAAGCAGCAGAGGCTTAGTCAAAAAAAAGTAAAATATGAAGGGATATTAGGCAATTTTTTCTTGGGGGGGGGGTGGGGTGGGTGGGGGGCGCTGCCCCCTCCCCCTGAACTCTACATAGCTCCACCACTGGTACTTACCTTTCAGCAGCTTAAGCCAAAGACCTCCATCTTCCTTCAGGATCCTCCACACCCATTTTATCATTAAGGCAACATTCATGACTTTGGAGGCCCTTCGAATCAGAACCGTTAGCGAAGCGTGCGGGGTTTGCTTGGGAAAGAACTGAAACGGTAACATGGAGCGATAACAGAACTGGATGCCCACTACATGCTGGTCTGGAGCGGTCTTTCCCTTCTTTACCGGACGAATGGTATTGGCCAGATGGATCTAGTCTAGCGAAAAAGGTGAAAAGGGTTGAAATAACGATGGCACATGTTGTAGGTAACATTACAGATCTAGTCTACATATCAAAAGACTAGAAAAACATTGGGGAAGCTTTCGACTTTATGCTGTGAGAATATATGTCAGACGAAATTTGCTACTCCATATTGGTAAGAAGATTGTGTACTTCTGAAATTTGTACTCTATTTGCAGCGATCTATACCACAAAACTTCGATGTCTATAGTGTTAGAAACCTGTGCTGCGGAGCCTTGGATTCTTCATGGTTAGAAAAGTAGTGACAACTTTATACGGAATGTTACAAACTACACCAACTAAACTTCTAATTTATGCCTGGAAAGAAAGGAGGCATGCAGAGGGGAGAGTATATAGCATGGTCAAATTTCTTATACCAATTAGCTCCTTCTCTTGTGGGTCACTTTTGAGTGATGCAGCGGGTACGATCTTCGATTTATCTATCCATAGGACCTGGGTATAGATAAATAAATAAATTTATTATCATGTCATGATTTATCTATCAAGCTATGAGTTCTGCCTATCATCTTCAACAATATATATTATTTTGAAACAACCTGTCGAATTTGCCAGGCGCCACCTTAAGGACTTTTAGCGCCTTTGGTCCTTCACCTCCCAGCTACAACTCGACGAGTCCACTCCCGACTCCACTTTGTGGAAGCTTACTACCTCTGGGTTGTACTGCTTGACCATGGACTATGAACACACTTCGCTAGCAACATTCGATTGGCAATGAACGTATCTTTTTGGAAGAATTGGGCCCCTCTCCCAAATAAGCTATTCTCTTGGCTTGTCATTTAAAATTGAGTTTGGACGGGTAGTTAAATTGCGAGAATTGTTCTCCTTACAATCAATCTAGTGAGTCAGTGGCTCGCCTTCTTTTCGGACGCCGCTACTCCATTAGGATTTAGAACATGATCAAGATTTGGCTTACATGTGATATTCTTGATGACGTTCAAGATTGGTGGCATCATGTGGCCCTTGCTCACACAAGGAAAGCGATATCCTGTCTTCTCATGCTTGTGTCTTGGGGATTTGGACCGAGCATAATGCAAGCTTTTTCAACAATAAGCAAACCCTTTCGATCGAGATCATTTTTGAAAGTATCAAATTGGAAGCTGCCAATTGGATGTTTGCGGTTGCTAAATCCTAGGCATAGTAAATTTTGTTGTGGTTGTATGCCTTTGGGCATGCCGCATGCCTCTGACAAAATTTTACGACTCTTTTCTTCTATTTAATTACTATAAGATAAGGGTGTGCCTATGTCTCAGTTGACTGAGATTTTCTTAAGTCTCAGTCAACTCAGAAAAGTGCAACTACAGTTAAAAGAAAAGTGCAACTCGGTTCAATTGCACATTTCTGTCAGAAAAGTGCAATTGCATCTTTTCAACAGAAAAGTGCAAACTAAAAGCACATTTTTGTAAATGATTTAGACTTAAAAAATCTCAGACTGAGACATATCAAAACTATTTTTTACCAAGTGGAGGGCTAAGAGAAATGTGTCTTCTCTTCCCTACTACATCTTCTCTTCCCTACTACTGTAATTATCGCCCTAACAAGCAGAAGAAACCAGGCAACCGTGCAACAAATTATAAATTCAATCACGAGTTTGCAGTGCTACAGCGAGTAGACGAGACTGAGCATGGCAAGCAGGATGAGGCCGTAGATACAGCGAATGGCTGCTGGCCGAGCAGCGGCCTCGCTGCGCCGCGCGTACTCTGCCGGGAGCGGCATGTCGTCCACGGGGAGCGAGCACGCCGCTGGCCCCACCGCCACCTCGACGCCCGCCGCGGACGCCTCGTCGGCGGCCATGAGTGCCCGGATCACGGCCGTGGCCGCCGCGCCGTAGCGCGTGGCGTTGCGCTGCAGCAGCCACATGAGCCCCATCAGCTGGCAGTCCCGCTCGCTCGACGCGCCGGCCTGCAGCTTCGCCGATGCCGCCGCGCCGCCGGAACCGGCCTTCACCTGCAATAATTAAAGACTCATGAGTGATCCAAGATGAGCATTGCTTAATAATTCACCATGCCATTGCTTAGTCCAGAGAACTGATGATTCGGTCTTTCTAATGGCGGAAGGATGATCGAGTACAATTTCGGGCCCAAATGCTACGGCGAATGGGAATGGAGGCATGCTCTGTTCCCATCATTCTCCAGGCCCTACGCGACAGGCCTAGACTTGAGATCTCATCATCCCGCGGCACACGCGGCCAATAATACCATCGACTAGCGCACACCAATCGTAGGTGCTGTTCACGCATGAGGACCATGACTTGCATTCAACGCCATGTCTCAAAAATCTTATCCCGCCAGCCATGAAGAGAAGGCACAATGAAATCATGCCATGGCCTGGCACATGCTGCTGTCTACGCGGCTATGTGATGAAGAAAGCATGGTGGAGAAGCTTGCAAGGTGAGGTCGAAATGAGAGACCCAGGCCGGAGGATCGATCGTCGATCGGTCTGAACCGGTGATGCAAATGAATGAATCGGTTAATGGAATGTCTATGCGGTTGAGCTTGAGTTCACCTTGGTAAGAGCGCGGATGCACTTGGAGCAGCCGGGAACGCCCGGCCGCGCGCAGTCCCTCTGCAGCCTCCTCGCTGCCGCCGCCGGCGGGACCCACTGGCCAGCGCCCGTCGGCTGGGCCCCGCACGTCAGCCGCCGCAGCCTCACCCCGCAGTAGCAGAAGGCCACGTCGCAGGTCCCGTTGGCCCCCGGCGGGCGGGGCAGCGCCGCCCCCTCGGACCGCAGCGCGCGCTCCGTGGCGCCCGCGCACGCCTCCGAGTCGTCCGGCGGCACCGGCATGTCCACGGGCGCTGCCGATGCCGACCTTGCCGGCCTCGCCGCGAGCGCGGTGGGCGCGTAGGCGGCGAACAGCCACGCGGCCAGCGCGGGGCAGCACCGTAGCCTCGAGGAGAGCGCGCCGTCGGCGTCGCAGGCGGAGAGCACGGCCGGGAGGAGCCGCGGGTTGGGGTCGAGCGGGCACGTGGAGGAGGCCCCCGCCGCGGCGTTCGACTGCTCCGGGAACGCTGGGATCGTGGCGGCGCCCGGCTGCGACGGGGTGGCCGACGGCATGAACAGGCCCGGGTCAAGCGGTGCCGGGTCCGGCAATGCCGCGCCGGCGCAGTACACCACAGAACACAGCGAGACGCCGGCGGCGGCCGCCACATAGAGCAGGAGGGAGCGGTGAACCGGACGAGGCATCGTCTCTCACTCGCTGTCGCGGCGCCCGTGCGGCAGGGTGGTGGTTTCTCTTGGTGGCTTGAGAGAGTTGCAGTGGCCGAGTGAGAGCGTGGTACTCGCGAGTGATCAGTGATCGATCGATGAGCCTATATGGGTGGTATGATGAGGGAACGCTTTGTGCAACTTTGCTGTTTTTGGCGCCAGAAAATGCATAATGAGGGGATGGTTCATATACTGGTCTTCTTCCAGGCGGTGAGGGGCAAAGGCAAACCAAATTGCAGCCTTTTGAAAAGTTTCTCTTGTCTACCGGCTTATTATTATTTGAGCATTTACAACGATGCCGTGCTTTTTTGTTTTGTCAAACGAGGGCTGTTTTGTTTAGAGTGGACTTTTTTTGGGTAAGCACTAAGCAGCACGACTCTATTGACGGTATTTGTTAATTAAATCACTTACATTGCCAATTATTAATAGCAGAATAATAAAAGGATGCTGTTGATCGTCCCGGAGATTAGATTCCCCGGCCCCGTGTCCCCAGCCGTTTGGATCAAATCTTTCTTGGCCACCAGATCAGCTTCTTTGTCTAGGTTTGACTCAAATCCTGTTTTTACGTTATTGTAGCAAAAATTTGCCCCACTTTTGCTTGATTGTAGCAAGAAACGGTTTAACTAAAAATACTAAAAGAAAGGACCAATTAGACATGGACCTCGCCGGAGAACTCACCGCAGACCTCGCTGGAGAACTCTTATCAATTTTTTGTTTATATTGTAGCAAAGCCGACCTCGTTGGAGATATCGTTGGAGACCTCGCTGGAGACTCCTTAGCAAGAAAATTATTCTATCGTAGCAAAACCACATAACAATTGTTAATGGTAATATCTTTATGTGTTACTTTATGTAAAATCCCTAGACCATGAGAATATTACAGTGACCTCATATTGGAGGATATGCTTTGTTCTTATCAGCCCTCATTGGATTAAACCACGTGTTGGGAAAGTTAAAGTTCGGGTATATCCCAATATGTGAGACCATAACGATTCAAGAACGGGAGTTATTCGTTTTAACAAAGGAGAGATATGTTCTGGGTCCTCTCGGTATTGTGATGTAAAAGTAATATGTATGTGTAGATACTATATGATAATGATCACATGACATCACCAATATACACCAAATGAGGATAGAAGAATTGATATTGGATCAAGGTTAATGGGTATTGTTATCAAAGAGTTGATTCACATGAATACCAAATTATCACCTCGGGTTTTCAACATATCGTGAAGCAAAGAGATTAACATATGTATCAACTCACGTATTCCAAACTTCATGTATGGAAAAGAGCCACTGTGGTCCAGATCCCAACGTTGGTTATTGATCCAAAGGTGCTTGGACTCATGACTGCGCATTACTGAACCTATCGGATCACACTCTATAAGGTGAGGCAATCTGTTGTAAGAGTTCTATTTATGGTATGTGGTTGAGAGAAGCTGTTTAGAAAAGTTCCGACATATTGGATAAAAGTTCTTGAGATTTTATGATTAAGAGAGAAACCATAAAAGTCACTCTGAGGTTGTCAAAGGTGGTTTAATCCAGCATCATAAGTGTTCCAGGGTTACCATATATATGGAATGATTCCAATGTCATTTCGTATTGGTGAAACCTAATTCCGATAAAGTCTAGAGTGCCCGGAAGTCACCGAAATAAGAGAGGGAAGACTTCCAGAGGGAGAGAGGGGTTGGTGGTCGGCTAGGCTGCTAGGGCCCTCACGGGGCCAGCCAGGCAAGCTCAAACTGGGCCAGCCAGCCAAGCCCTAAGGGGCCCAAGGCACCACCGACCTAGGATCCTTCCGGAAGGAAGGGCCTAGGGCTTGCTGGGCCGACCCACCCCAGGCTGACCGACCTAAGGAGGGAGGCGGCGGCCCGCCCTAGGGCAGCGGCAACCAGCCCTTCCTTCAAGTTGGTACCCCTCGCCCTTCTTTACATAGTGGTGCCCTTTCAAGCCCAAAGAACACATAATTTTCTCGTGTAGTTTCTCTTAGCCCCGAGGCTGGCCGTATCTCTCTCTCCCTCTCGTCATAAGCCGAAATGATGCACCACTCTCGCCACGGTAGCCTAGCCCTGGACAGGGAAGCCCTCACGGGTTGTTCCTCTAGAGGCGTGGACTAGGCCAAAGTAATCATCCATTCGATTCTTGGAGCAAGGAGGAGACACCCCCGCGTCTGGGAGGATTTTCCTAGCTACGGGGATCGCCTAGAGCATCAACGTCATCGATCGTTCCACCCTGCTCGGTGAGTTGATGTCGATCGAATTTCGTTATAACATCTACATAGAATAGATCTTGGGTGTTCATGTAGGTACTATTTTTTGTTTGTTTCACACATAATCCCCTTGAGTTAACTGGTTGCACATTTTCACCATGGACCTTATGTTGTTGAACCCACCAAATATAGCAGGTTGTTGCAATAATTACCTCTCTTAGCTAAGCATAGGATCGTTCTTGGGTTTAGTGAACTTACACATAATCATGCACTGCATTATCTTTCTACATGGCTCTAAATAAACGGATTTCATATTTAAAAGTTATTTTTAACTTTTTAAAACTAAACCCCAGATGTAGTCAATGATGCAATTAATCTATCAAAATCAAGGTGAATACATTGTATTCTGAGCTACCAAAAATAGACAGTATTCGCTTTTCACTAATTTAGATCCATAAATTTATCAACTTTCTGCAGCCAGAAGACGGTCTTTCCAATTGGTTTTTTGTACGCTGGTAGAAATACATTATTTTCTACTCATATGATTTTATTTCAAGATTTTTTTTTTGAATTTTCACCGGGGGGGGGGGGAACGGGTCCCCACCTGAATATATTTCATTCAAAGTTGCCTATGAGGCTTTTCAGCCTCTACAAGATAGGGTTCAAGTGAACCGGAGTTTTACAGGGGATACAAGAGAAGAGAAATAAAGAGGAAAATAACACACCCAACAACACACAGAAGCAAGAAAGACAAGGAGGTCACTCCAAGAAAACCTCGGAGACAGTTGACCGATGAGAAAACCCATCGCAAAGATCAGTCGAGGCATGCTTTGGGCATGTAAGGAGGCAGTCAGCGGAGGAAGTGCAAGGTCAACTGGCAAAAAGTGTGCCGACCCAAGGAACTTGGCGGTCTTGGGATCCTGGATTTGGAGAAATTCTCTCGTGCCCTAAGGCTCCGCTGGCTTTGGTACGAATGGACTGCCCTAGATAAGCCGTGGGTGGGTTCAGAAACACCAACTGATGCATCGGATTTGGACCTCTTTAATGTTGCTACTACAGTCACTATCGGCGATGGCGCAAAAGCCTCCTTCTGGTCTTCTTCCTGGCTAAATGGCACCCCACCTAAAGACCTGGCCCCTCTAATATTTGTGGCTTCTAAGAGGAAAAATCGGACTGTCCGAGACGCCCTTGAAGGATATAACTGGGTGGCTGACATTTCAGTTGAGGCTTTCACCGTCGAGCATATAGAGCAATACGTTCGTCTTTGGGATCTTCTTTCGGCTGTCCAACTATCTCCAGGCACTGAAGACTCCATAGTTTGGACGCTGACTCCCAATGGGTGTTATACGGCCAGCTCTGCATACAAAGCCCAGTTTTTGTCTGCTTTGCCTTGCTCCTTTGGTAACATCGTTTGAAAGACTTGGGTCCCACCAAAATGCCGTTTCTTCGCGTGGCTTGCGGTACAAAACCGCCTCTGGACTGCTGACCGCCTTGCCAAACGAGGTTGGCCACATCAACCTACTTGCCAACTATGCAGATGCTCTCCTGAAACAGCTCGGCACTTGCTCTTCGAATGCCGCTTCTCTAAGAGAATTTGTAATGCCGCGACTTCCTGGCTGGATTGTCCGGACCTTATCCGCTGCCTCGGTGCGGGAAGATCTAAAGTGATGGACTATTGGCATGCTATCGCTAAAACCCCCACCTCCTCTCCCAAAGGTCTACGAACTGCAATCATGCTTGGAAAGAGAGAAATGAGAGAGTCTTCAACAACAAATCTTCCTTGCCCTCGATTGTCATGGAGAAGATCAGGGAAGAAGGAAAGGATTGGGTCCTTGCCGGCGCGAAGAACCTGGCGGAGCTTTTAGGCTGACCGTGTTTTGTTTTGTTCCTTTCCGGGCGGGTTTTTCTTTTCCTGCCTTCTCTTTTTATTTTATGGCTCTTGCCATCCCCTTGTTTGCTTCTCCTATATTAATATAAGGCAAAGGCTTTTTTGCCCGTTTCAAAAAAAGAGAAAACCCATCGCGGCACAAGCATAGCGATCACAATTTCAAGATTTTTTAAAAGTTTGAAGTGTTGTTTTTATTTTTATTTCTTGAACGGGCTCTATGAAGCCCGAGTTCCAAAACGCGACACTCCGTACAAACTTCATTGCTCGTTGAGTGATAATACACTAATTAACGGTCATATATTTATACAGTACTATCATCGACTTGAATTGGTTCCGCGCAAAGCGTGAGCTGGTACTACTCCAAAAACTTGAAAGCATGGCGTGCAGCGTTTGACGTTTCTCACCCGGCGCGCGTGACCTTCACGGTAACGGGCGAGGCCGCGAGGCCGTCTTGAAAGCATGGCGAGCAACGTCGCGCGGCATGCCACGGTTTAATTTTGCACGCTGCACCGTGCCTTCGGCCAGTGTCGATCAACGTTTGATCGCGTGACTTCGTCAATCTTAAAACTTGGATAAAGTTTCTCTAACTCAATTTTTCGGAGGTGCTCATAAAGATAAGGTGTGCGTACGTTTATGGGGTGAGTGTACGTGTGTATGTGTGAACGTCTATGTATGTACTGTGTTTCGCAGAAAAGAAATTCTTCTTGATTTACTACTCTATTTCCCGGTAGATGGAAATGGATCACTATTAGGGTACCTTCTACTCTCTTTGGTGCAAAAAATAAACTGACTACAATGATGTCGGTAAAAAAGTTAGTTCATTTTTATGCTAAAGAAGGTAGAGGGTACTCTAATGTTGATCTAGTTATATCATTACTTCCCGGAGATTCTTTCCGTTTGCTCTTGTTTCGAGCTACGCTACGGCACCGCCAACACCATGCTGGCAATCATCATGTTTATTCGTGTGCCATAGAAGAACATGCTGGTACTTGGTAAGCCTGACTAAGGGCGTGTTTGTTTGCCCGTGGCTATTTTGGGTTTTTGTTCATATGTCGATTGTCGACTGATGCATGCTTTAAGCCATGTTTTACAAAAAATATGTTTGGTTGTCCATAGTAGAACACAAAGGATGTGATTGGTTGTTACCAGGTTTTTCACGCATATGGGGAATATGGCTCCGTGGATGCTGTCCGAAGCAGGGTATATGACTTGATCTCATTGAGGAATGGTGGAAATGGAGAGAACAACAAATTTATTGTTTACATGTTTGTCTAGTTGGTGTATTAGTAAAACATAATTTGTTGTATTTGTTCATGAACAAGTCTGTTGTATTTGCTTGGCTTGTAACTAGACAATTTATTGTTGATTTATTTTCATTTATTGATCTTGCTGATTCTATATTCTTGTGTGTATGATGTTTGTAATTTGCAGCGGCTGGTAAAAAGCATTTTTACAGCTATTTTGAGCGCGGTCCAATTTGCGGCCTCTGTTGAAGGACGTGCCTGGGCTGCGCACAAAATCACAATTTACAGCGCTGGATTTTAGAACGACCATTAGAGTTGCTTTAACGTGTATGCCTTTCCATAGTATGCAGTGTGCGAGCAACTAGTAGTTCCGAGAATCCGTTTGCTCTCCAATCCACGGACCACGTTTTCATAGTACTAGAAGGACCTAGCGCGCTTTGCCGCGCCCGTCTTCCGTTCTATGTATTTTTTTAAAAGAATGTGATATATGTATAGTATGTTTATTTTTATGGAAATTACAATTGAATTTATAGCCTTGAAATAACAGAAATAATAGATAATTCTTGTGAGCAAAATTATAAATGAATTTATAGCCTTGAAATAAAACAGAATTTCATTTTTACAGAACAATTTGTGATCCTCACTGACTTCTCCTTCCCAACCATAAAAAATTCGGAAATTAGGCTCAGAAATTTCAGAGATGACATGAAAGGGCACGCTCACGTGCAATATATCTTAAGATAAACAATATGGATGGTTCACGTCAAATATAGTTATAACTGAAGCAAATTATTTGCAAGGAGTAGAAAAATATAGTTAGTAAAAAATCCACAGACCAATAGGGCAAACAACCATATATACAACGTCAGTAGATTTTTTCACGTCATAGCTACTGATGATCTGTCACCTCTTTTCTTATATACCCAGCAAGAATTCAGAATATACCATACTCCAAAATTTCAGAGACCATTTGCATTATATTCTTCAGTCCGGTCGTTGCTTCTACTTAGCCTAACCGCACCATTCAAGTAACCATCAAACAAAAACAATCAAATGCAAGCTTTCTGTTCGCATCACGTATTCTGCAAGACTGCTCAATGGATGAACTTGTTATGTATTTCTGGAATCTGACACGACAATAAGAACTTATTGTTCCTTAAGCTAGAATACACGCGTTAAAATTAAGAGAAATTTCACAATATGAATAACGATAGGTAGGGAGAATGACCCAAGGAGCTTGGTTGCAGCAACACCAATGAGAGAGCCTGGTTGTGGCAACACCAATGAGAGGCGTCGGTGCTATGTTGGGGCTTTGATTGCAGAAATCAGGTATCTGTTAGCAGTAGCTATCGCACCCGTGGTAAAGGTAAGGCACCTAGGTCATATCGAGCAGGCCGAAACAAAGCTGAGTTGGTGGCAGGGACTGTTGGAACCGGCTGATATTAGGCAATGGTCAAGTAAAACAGAATGATGTGTGGATAGAACTGCCCCAATTTAGCAATGTAAAACATATATCTTTGACATTTGGCAATGCTTAGGTATCAAAGGATATGTATTGTCATAAAACCATGAACCAATTTAACAATAAACAGAAACACAGTAACCGATCCTTCACTTCAAGGCATTCTATTTCCTTCTAACGATGGAGGCCATACACTTCATCATATGTTGCACAAAGAACACAAACATTATTTTCTTGAATGGATCGTTCCACAATGCACCCTTTCCACCATATAACTAAGAAAATTGTTGCATGCCTCATTAAGGGATAACCCCTAAACTAAATCAATTTCAGATATAACTCAAGATGTAAATAAAATCTCTATAGTACATGTTTTGTTCACAGGTTTTGGTGCATAAATAAAGTGGCCAATAAAAAAAACTATTGTCAATGCAATATCCAATTCAAAGGAATATGAACAATTGATTTTCATGCAGAGTTACCTCTCGGTTCTCAAGTGATGGCATTGCAAACCCATTCGAATTGCAAACCCATTCTCTGTGTGTCACTGCACTGCTATCATGCTTCGAGTGAGGAGGTTAGGATGAGAGTTGTGTATATAAGATCTTGCAGAGTCTGCGAGCACATCTGATTCCCTGTAAGAACCACTCCACAATGAAACAAGATCGTAGGTCTGCATGGAAGGAGAAAAAAGATCAACGGGTCATGTTTTTCCTTAACTAAGCACAGAAGGTTGACTCACATATTGATGAGGATGGAAAATTAAACTTTCCCCATAGATATTGTCAAGACAGATAGATATTTTGTAACAATTCAGAGTCAAGCATGTGAATTGACCTAATTTGAATCTGAACTATTTATTACGACAAAAACTGAATTGAAAGTAATCAGAACCTCTGTGGTTTAATACGCATATAAAATTTACGTATAAGCAGAGCTGCTAATTCCTCTTTAAAAAATGCAAGGCTCCTAATAATATAAGATACTAATCTCGAGAACCTGAAAATACAATGTCCACTTCACATTCTGCAAGCATTTAATTGTCGATGCAAATCCAAGCATGGCCATTTGTTGATTCATTTTTAGTTATTATCTTTCAGCTCAACAATATGCTTTATATTTTACATAAGAATGATGCCTTTGGTATTTCTTACAGGTATCAAGATTAAAAAGAAATGATGCATCACATTCATGTCCAATAACTGAAAGTTTAAAACCTACAATGACAACAAAATCTTTGAGAAATCTTACACCCTAGACACAAAGAAAATAAAGCAAACATCAAATGAAGGACAGATTGTTTACAGGAATGGTGAATCCAAAATGAACAGGAGGACCCCAAAATTGGGGAAAGAAACACACCGGCCTTGACCTCCTTAGAATCGATGTCCACGGTCCCGCAGGTATATATAGAACACACGAACTGCGCTAGCACCGCCTCCACCTCATCAGAACTCAGGGATGGCGTAAGGCACTGCATAGCTTTCTGTGCCCCTTTTTCTGACAGTGTTGTGGGTGTATCGATAGTTTTCTTAAGAAAATAAGTACTCCCTCTAGTTCAAAATAATTTTCCAAAAATAGATGTACGTACACACTAAAACATGTCTAGATTAACAATATTTGCAAGCCCTATGATCGATCAGAACTGAGAACGAAGAAAATCACCTCCAATCCTTAAGTTTCCTTGTCATGTAGAATGGCACCAGCTTCTCTAGCTGAAATAAGTCACCTCCAATCCTTAAGTTTCCTTCTTGTCATGTAGAATGGCACCAGCTTCTCTAGCTGAAAGAAAATCAATGTCAATCAGCCTATAATATCTCTGACTATTTACAAATTAAAATTCTTCTCCAAGTGACATCATAATAAATAATTAGAGCAATGTAGCAGCATGATAATTCATGCATTTTATCGGTGCATGCACTACAGTACGTACCACACGCTCTTGCCATCTCTCCCACTTTATAATCACATCTTATTACTTTTAATTGCACATAGTCATGTCCCTCAAATCAGATACACCACACAATGTGATGGAATTCAAGACCGCTGCATAAATCTCTCCTCAAAATCTACCATATATCTCTCTTACAAGTTACAATAGAATAAAACTTTGCTTAGGTGTGAATTTCAATCAGCACCTAGTAAAAAACCCAGAGTACGCAAACCTGAGAACACAACATCATATAATTAACTCCTACAGGAACCAAACTGACTTTGATAGCTATGGGAAGAACATCGTGGAATAGAGATCCAGTAGTAAAGAACGGAATTAAAATGATACAGTCAATTGGTACATTTTGAACTTTTAATCACCAGATGTAGAGGCCATGCCCATTGCACAATCCACGAAGCAGATCCAAGAAAAACAATTTGGAATTTTGGAAAAAAAAACCAATTGAATCCCCTAAGATCACAAAAAATAATTTATGGTGATGATAGACTTTGTCAATTATATAATCTCAAAATTAATCAGGATACTCTTCGAGAGGATGGAATAAAGCAAGCAGCACCTCTCTTTCACTCTTTCAGGAAGAGGGAAAGAGAAATGATTAGGTTTTGCTCGTGGCAAGCCCATAAGCTTGCTCTTTAGCCAAAAGGGAAAGCTGATGCTTGAGTCACATAGGGCGCGTTTGGTGGGCTGCATGTCCCTTGGTTCGAATTGGGTCAGCAATTTTTGGCCCGTTTGGTTGCCTGGGCCGATCCACGTTCTTGCAGGAACCGGTTCTCAAAGCAGCGTCGGACCAGGCCCTGTAGGAACGCCCAGTTCGGCAGTTTCTCCAGGTACAGACCCGTTCTCGCACCACTTTGGCTCCAGCGATGCAACGGCTGCACGAGCTGTTGCTTACGCTCACTCTCCCTTACACTACTCCACACACCCTCTTTCAAATCTACACAAACATAGTTGAATCGAAAAAAGATGTACACGAAAAAGATGCGTGTCGTTGATACGAACCAATTCCCACAATCGGTTTCAAGTTTCGCCGGTCGTAAATCGTCAAATTCGTTGCACACGCTCAACCATTTGAGATTTCCTTTCAGGAGTAGGTTCATCTCACCATTCCGCATGACTTTCATGTTAACAGGTTTTTGTTTCGGTGTACATACACTGATACATAATTGACTCACGAGTATACTGCAATCTGTACGTATGTGTGACTGAGTTTTGGAGTACTTTTGCTCAACTTCTCGCCCTCCATTTTATGAACCGCGACGTGGTGATGATAGGTGAGAAGTGAGAGGTGATAATCCATGGTGGTGGAGTCATGGTGGTGTTCGTCTTCGTGGTCGGTGACGTGTTGTGACCGATGTGAACGACAGTGTCATGGTGATGTTCGTTTTCGTGGTCGGCGATGTGCACATGCTTGTGACCGGCGGTGTCCTGGTGGTGTTCGTCTTCGTGGTCGGCGATATGGTGATACTTGTGACCGGCGTCACGGACGGTGTCATGGTGGTGTTCGTCTTCATGGTTGGTGACGTGCCCATGCTTGTGACCGGCGTGACCGGTGGTGTCCTGGTGGTGTTCGTCTTCTTGGTCGGCGACATGGTGATGCTTGTGATCGGCGTCACCGACGGTGTCATGGTGGCATTCGTCTTCGTGGTTGGTGACGTGCCCATGCTTGTGACCGGTGTGACCGGCGGTGCCTTGGTGGTGTTCGTCTTCTTGGTCGGCGACATGGTGATGCTTGTGACCTGTTGAAAGTGCATGGAGCCCCCATGTGTGGTTTTGGTAATTAATGACAATCCCTATGGACTAATGTTTGCATTGAGTTATATTTGTAGGAGTTGTCCATAGGCAATTCTTGAACCATATGTTGGCTTCAAGGTTGCAATAAGAAGAATTTGATGAAGGATATCAAGTGTCAAGTATGTCTTGAAGATGAAGATGAAGTGAGCTCTCAAGTTACTTCAAGACATCAACATGATGAAGAATGAAGAAATCATGTGCAAGTTCAAGATGAGCCATCTCTAAGAGATCATTTGCTTGAAGCTTGCCATCCATATGGTGATCATGGATATGTGAAGATGTGCCGAAGAAGAAGCTCTCCCATGGTGGATTATGGGGGAGCAATCCACAAGACTTCGTCAAGCAAGCACAATCAAGAAAGGTGTTCCATCTTGTTGCGGTCAAGATCGTCATCATCAAGCTCAAGTGGAATACTCAAGGTTAAGGTTTGCTCTTGATAGGGTTTCTTTCTCACCGGTCTCATGGTGTAGTTGGAGACCGGTTTATAGTTTAGTTGCCGTACTATCAAGAGGGCTCTCGAGTGAGTAACTCGATCGTATCCTTCGGAGAGCTCAAACCTTTGCATCCTTGCATCATCTTTCTTGGTTGTTATTTGGATCTTATCCATATGGTGTTTTAGAGCTTGTGCTTATTCTCATGACAAGCTCTAGTTCATCGAAAACGGATTCCGCATGAATCACTTGTTGCGTTTTCGATATTGGAGTTTTTCTCGGTTTCTCGTATTGAGAGGTTTCACTCTAAAATACATAGAAAAACCTACCCCACTTGTTCTTAAGCTTTTCACTCTTTGTGGGGTAGCTCTTGTCATCTTCTTTACAACAAAATTGGTTTCACCTAAATCCGAGTTTCCTAACTCAAGTTGTTGCATTTTCCATATTAGAGGTTTTACCGGTTTGCTGTTTATAGATAGGTAAAACCTTTATCCATTTGTTTCTATCCTACTTTGCTGGACTATGATGGTTCCCTGCATGATCTTGTAGAGCTTGTTACTAGCTTCGAAACGAGCCCAAGATCATCAAAATCGGAATCCGGATGCAAAAGTTCTTGAGGTTTTCGTATCGGGTGTTTGGGGAAAAACTGGGGGGCCGGAACTGCCGCCGGAAAAACCCCGGCACTGCCGCCGGGCCGGCACTGCCGGTGGAAAAAGGCCAGCACTGCCGGCCACCCCGGCACTGCCGGTGGAACAAGGCCGGCACTGCCGGCCTGTCGCGATTTTGGCCCCAACGGGCAGAAATCTGAGACCCCTATTTAAGGCATTCTTCCTCCTCTTTCTCCCCACTTCTTCTTCCTCCTTTGGCTCTCCACCATTGCTGACCTTGAGAGCTTTCCACATCTCTCTACTCCTCCAATGATTCTTGAATCCATTTGTGGGAAAAGGAAGAGGAGATCTAGATCTACATTTCTACCAATCAAATCCATCTCTTTGTGAGTGGAACTCTCTAGATCTTGATCTTGGTGTTCTTTGTGAATTCCTTTGTTCTTCCTCTCTTATTCCCCCAATAGCTTTTGTTTCTTTGTTGGAATTTGAGAGACAAGGACTTGAGCATCTTTGTGGTGTTCTTGCCATTGCATTTGGTGCATCGGTTTGAGTTCTCCACGGTGATTCGTGGAGGTGAAAGCAAGAAAGTTGTTACTCTTGGGTTCTTGGAACCCTAGACGGATTCTAGGCCTTTGTGGCGATTTGTTGGGAGCCTCCAATTAAGTTGTGGATGTGTGCCCCAACCTTTGTGTAAGGCCCGGTTTCCGCCTCGAAGGAAATCCCTTAGTGGAACCGTGACCTAGGCCTTTGTGGCGAGGGTCACCGGAGATTTAGGTGAGGCGCCTTCGTGGCGTTCGGTGTGTGGTGTGAGTACCGCATCTTGGGGTGAGGCCTTTGTGGCGTTGGTGTGCATCGAGCAACCACACCTCAAGGTGAGCCTCTTGTGGCGTTCGGGAGCACTAAGCCACCGCACCTCTCCACCGGAGATTAGCACTCGCAAGAGTGTGAACTCCGGGATAAATCATCGTCTCCCGCGTGCCTCGGTTATCTCTATACCCGAGCTCTTTACTTATGCACTTTACCTTGTGATAGCCATCGTGCTTGAATTCATATATATCTTGCTATCACATACTTGCTTGTATTGCTTAGCATAAGTTGTTGGTGCACATAGGTGAACCTTTGTTTAGAATAAGTTGTTGGTGCACATAGGTGAACCATAGTTTATAGGCTTTGGGCTTGACAAAGTAAACGCTAGTTTTATTCCGCATTTGTTAAGCCCATCTCGTAAAAGTTTTAAATCGCCTATTCACCCCCCTCTAGGCGACATCTGTGTCCTTTCAATTGGTATCAGAGCAAGGTCTCTCATTCTTAGGCTTCACCGCCTTGAGAGTAAAGATGTCGGTTAGGGGATTAGATCACAATAACTTGTTTATATTTGATGGCACAAATTATGATCTATGGAAAATTTATGTGCTTAAGGGGTATCTCCCCGAACATGGAGCGATTTCTTGACATGGGTTTCTCTTCTCGTAAGGATCCCCAAAAATTATCTTATGAGGAGAAGAAAAACTCTTGTCTCGATGCTCTTGCTTCTCATGTGTTTTCCATTGTTGTGAGCAATGTAGTTACTTCTTCAATCATGCCTTTTGGGAGCGCTCATGAATTATGGACAAAGCTTCAAGACAAATATGATGTGTCCAATATTATTGAGGATGATTGTATTGCTTCCACTTCCGGCCGTGATGAGTTCTCATCTTCATCCACTTCACCAAAGTGTGGTAATACACAAGGTAATGATATGGTGAGTGGTGATGAAAATTGCAATGTTGATATTGAGCTTACTATTGATGATTCATCATCTCTATCTCATTGCAACGCTTCATCTATGGACATAAACACATCTAGCACTAGAAATCATCTACATGCTTGTGTTGATAGTCCTTGCATATCATGTGTAAGTTGCTTGAATAAATCTCATGATGATATGCTTGCTTTGTCTTGTGGCCATGATAAAAAATGCTTCTATTTCCTCTAGTTGTTGTGTGACTAACAATGTAGAGGAAACCAAAGATTCTATTGGTCAAGACAAGATCTTGAAAGGAGCCTCAAGTAACTCCTCATCTTTATCTCACGGTCCTCATATATGCCTCATGGCCAAGGGTTCCACGGTACCTCGTACCATGGAACCTAATATTTGTCGTGGTGATAAGGATGAGGATGAATATGAAGAAGAGGATTGGGTTGTCTCTCTACGCGATAAAGGTGAGAGTGTATTCAAGGTTCTTTACAAAGATAAAATTGCTAGCTCTCACTTCTTTGAAATCTTGACTGCCGCTATTGAGAGCCAAAAACTTATTTGGATGCATGAGAACACCATTGATAAAAAGGGTGCTCTTGAACGAGAGTATGCCGATGATGTAGCATCTTTAAAGAATGACCTTGAAGAAGAACAAGAGACCGTAGCCTCTCTTGAGGAGCAACTTGAAACCCTTGAGGTGTCTCAAAATGAAATATTTGCTAAACTCACTAAAGAAAGAGACCATGCTAAAGCTAAATTAAAATTGCTTAAAAATGAAAAGTCCAAAGTTGGTGTTGGTCATGATAAACTTGTTAAGGATCTAGATGATCTAGACAAGGTCCACAAGGCCTTGGAGAGCGAACACTCT
The DNA here is from genome assembly GCF_022539505.1 of Lolium rigidum. Lineage (NCBI taxonomy): Eukaryota > Viridiplantae > Streptophyta > Magnoliopsida > Poales > Poaceae > Lolium > Lolium rigidum. The sequence continues at coordinate 218,308,993 of NC_061509.1, forward strand.
ATCCTCACCAAGTCATATGAGCAACTACAAGCTTCTTATCTAAAAGAGCATGACAACTTGCCTTCTCCCATTTCTATTAATAATGATGCTTGTGCTACTAACTCTACTTCTTGTGAAGCATCTATCTTGAAGGAGAATGTTGAGCTAAGGGCTCAACTTAAATTGCTAACTAGCAATTATGGGAAATTGGAAGAAAATCATGGAAAGCTTTCTAGCTCCTATGAGGATCTTCTAGCCTCTCATGATAGGCTAAAGTTAGATCATGAGGCTATAATATCTAAGGAAACACCTTGTGAGCCTCATGTGGGTACTAGCACTAATACTCAAAATGTTATATTGCCATGTGCTAGTCCTAGTAATTCATCCACTCATAATATTGCTAAATCTTGTGATGAATTATCTTCCTTGCCTTGTTGCTCTAACAATGAAGGTTCTACTTCCTCTAGTACTTGTGTTGTTTCTAACCATGTAGAGGAAATCAAAGAGCTCAAGGCCCAAGTCTCTTCTTTGAAGAACGACTTGGTAAAGGGTCATGAAGGGAAATGCAAACTTGACAAGATGTTAAGTGTGCAACAATCCCCCAATGACAAGAGTGGACTTGGATTCAAATCCAACAACAAGAACAAGTCCAAGAACAAGAACAACAACAACAAGAACAACAACAAAGGCCAAGTACAAGTCAAAGACCCGGCCAAGATTGTTTGCTTCAAGTGCAAAATTGAAGGGCACCATGTTAGATCTTGCCCTTTGAAGAAGAAGCAAAAAGGGAAGCGGCCTCAAGCTCAAACTCATATTCAACCTCAAGTTGAAGAAATTCCACTTCCCAAGAAGAATCAAGCCAATGCTCCCATTGTGGAGAAATCTAGTGAGAAGAAGGAGAAGAAAAGAACTTGCTACATATGCCGTGAGAAGGGCCACATCTCCTCTTTTTGCACTATTGGTACCTCATCCAACTCTATCTCCATTGATGATGTTTATTCTCTTCGTAAGGATGAGGGTGGCAATGTGTTTGCCAAATATGTTGGTGCTCAAAGTGGTGTCAAGAAAAGAACCATTTGGGTTGCCAATCCTATTGTGACTAACCTCTTAGGACCCAACTTAGTTGGGGACCAACAATCCAAAACTTGATCAATAGGTGCTTGTTGGAGGGCATTGGAGACTTGGCTACATCATGAAGAATTAAGGGATCTTCATCATTTATATTATCTCAAGCCAAGTCTTGGTTATCTTGCTTCTATCATATATTCAATGTTCCTCCTTGCGGTAACATGTGCTCAACTCATTTATATTGAAAGTTACTCGCCCCTTTGCATGTGTTAGTTTTTGTTCCTAACATGTGTTTGTATATGTTGTGATTCCTATTTGCTTTTCTTGAGAAATCAAGTCTATGCATGTTGGGTTGCACACCATGTATTTGTGTTTGTGTTGGAGCCACTTTGCATCTTGTTGTATCTTATATGGCTCTTATGAGCGATTAATGGACTATCCCATTTTGGGGGAGTGATATTTCTTTGGGAATTTCATGATCCTAACAATGTTTGTACATGAGGAATATCACTTAGAATTGATATTGCAAGATTATCTAGTCTCTATGTGGTATGTCATCTTCATGAGAAATTCAAATTCTAATGTTCATTATTATCTCTAGTTGGATCTTATTTGCCTCTTGTGAAAATAAATTCCTTATCATATTATAGGGGAGTAATAAGCTTTGTGCATATTACAAGCCTAGAAAATGTGAACATTTGAGGTTGTGTCACATAGAATTGATATCGTAAATTATCTCTCTCCTATGTGGCATGTTTGCTCAAACAAGCTCCAATTTGCTTAAATAGCTTCATTGCTAATATCTTTGTGGATCTTATTTGTGAAAGTTTTTCTTGGCATGATTTTTCACAACGTGTCCCTCAATACATTTTTGGAAAACCATGTGCTTCAAGTCATACTATTAATTGCTTTGCATGTTGGTATGAATACTATTAATTGCTTTGCATGTTGGTATGAATACTATTGATTGCTTTGCATGTTGGTATGACTAATTGAAGCTATCAAGAAACTCTCTTTGCATGATGGTTAACTCTTATCTTTTACCATATGCTTTATTCGTTGAAAATATGATCTTATGTATACTTACAAACTACCACCGGGAAATATTTCCTAATACCTCTTGTCCTAGGACAAGTGGTAATAAATTATTGGGTAGAAATTTATTGATCATATTTACATTGGCTCTTGTGTTTAAATTTTCTTATTTATTGCCATGAATGTGTTGTGCTTTTACTCCCATGTGTCTTCCTTGCATCTTATGGATCTAATTTGTCTATTCAAACTTTCTTAGCATTTTAGTAGATTTAGGTAGCGTGATGATCCTAGTTTTGTGCATTTTGTATTCATATGAAAAATCCTAGATAATGCACCAATATTGGGGGAGCTCTTCTATATTTATTAGAATGCTTAACATCTCTTGATCATTATCAAAAATTTGGTTTTGGGAGACATAAATTTTCTTTTTGGTACGTTGTGCCATCATAAAAAGTGTCGAGGGTTTGGTTTATTTGTTGGAACCTTGCTCTCTTGGGAGTTGATAATCTCATTCCTTTGTGCTTAGGCTTAATTAGCTTCTTATTATGAGATAAGTCTTTGGAGTAAATCTTGTGTTGATTTGATTCTTTGATATAATTTGGGCAACCATTGTCTCTTGATTTATTTGGTGTTTTGTCCAAATTGTATCTTCCTTTGGTTCTTGAAAGTATTGTGCATGCATATTTAATATATGTATATCTTATGGCATGTGTTACTTTCTTTGATCCAATATATAGGGTAAACTCCATCAAATCCAAATTTGATTAAGATGTGCATGAAATTCAATTTCATATCTATATGCACATAGTATTGTGGAGTTTGTCCTATATGTTGTAGTGTGTCTAACTACTTCGGACCCAATTAGTTTGGGGACCATTTTGCACTTACCTCTGTGTTAGGTACAATGGATATGCATTGGATGCTTGTCTCACTCTTGGGGAGAAGTGGTGACTCAATGGTAACTTGAGGCAAGCTAGGATGGTCAACGAACACATATCTACTACATCCTCACCAATGCTATCTCGGTAACAAGTATCTTCTCATGCATATTGTTCTTGCATCCAACCATGTGGTTGCATCTTGGCATGAATCTCTTGATTTGCAAATGTTGTGCTTCTTGCTAAAGTCTTAATGAAACCTCTTTATTGTGAATGTGAGTAATTTGAGATGAGTGCATTTGTTGGGAAGTATATTAAATCATGCTCATGATTCATCCATCCCAACTATGTCTATCTAGCAATTTTATTGCATATCATTTCCTCAAACCTCACACATGTGCAATATCGATGAAAGTGCAAATTGAGTTATTTCTTTTGGTTTCTTCTTTTGTGATACTTGTTTCCTTTCTCAATGCATCCCAACTATCTTCTATCCCTTGTTGATATTTGTGATGTATTTTAGATGTTTGTGGTTGAAGTTCATGAATGTACCATAAGATAAAATTGAGCCTTTGGCCATGCTATTAAGCAAAAATTCTTATTGGTATATTGCATGACTTCGTCTTGGATATCATGCTATATTTCTTGTGTATCTATTTTGTGTGTGCATATTTCTTTGTGGATAAATATCTTCGTGATATTGCTCACTTAGAGAAACTTATACACATAAGAGATGATACATCTCCATTTGATATCTTATTTATTTGTTGCGTGTTGATTGGTCATGCTAAGCAATATAATTCATTGAAGACTATGATGATGCTTTTTGCTCATCCTTGTAATAGTCTTATAATATGCTTTATCTTGCCTTTCACATATCCTCTTGGTTGAGCCTTTTATTATGGTGCCTCTTACTTGTTGCTCAACCATTTGTTTGTTGCAAGTGTTAAGCTTAATTTTCTATCTATGATCTATTGCAAATTTGTGTTTTAAATGGTAATGAGGGAGTAAGGATTCCATGTTATGCATATTGTATTCAAATGCAACATTTTAATTTATGCATGTATCTTGGGAAGCATCCTCATTTTATTTAAGACACTATTTTGTGGTGATCATTAGAGTTTGATTCACTTGGTATCTTTTGTTTTGAATGATATTATGGGAGTGATGATTCCATGTTTGTGCACTTTATACTCCAATGCAATTTGTCTAGTTTTGTGCACAAACCTTGGGGAGCTTCCTCATATTATTTATAGCAATCTTCATGATCTTATAATAATATCTATCTTTCTTTTGGTATCTTCTTTGTGGTTCATTTGGTTGCTTGCTTCATTTGTTGAAGCTTCTTGTCTTTGTTATCTTTGTGCAATCTTTGATCCTATCTAGTGTGATTCCTTCCGAATATTTGTCATTGGATACGTGCATTTAATTCCACTCAAATTATGAGAAATGCACACGCTATGAAGGAACTCTCACTATTTTAGCCTTCTAAATTTTTCACCCATTTCGGCAATTGGTGCCAATGGGGGAGAAGTTTGGAGGGTTTAAGGGAATTTGGCTATGTCTTTGCTTTGTGCTTAAACATGTGCCTTTATTGCATTGCATCTTGTTGCTTTGCATAGTTGAATATTTAGATGAAACTCCACTAGGCTTTGAATGCCAATATATGCAATGAAAGTCAAGATCATTCACACATGCATATATTATGGGGGAGTTTGCTCTATATGTTCAACTTGTTTGTTACTTAAATTTCTTATAAAAACCCTCTCAAAGAGATTGTCATCAATTACCAAAATGGGGGAGATTGAAAGTGCATGGAGCCCCCATGTGTGGTTTTGGTAATTAATGACAATCCCTATGGACTAATGTTTGCATTGAGTTATATTTGTAGGAGTTGTCCATAGGCAATTCTTGAACCATATGTTGGCTTCAAGGTTGCAATAAGAAGAATTTGATGAAGGATATCAAGTGTCAAGTATGTCTTGAAGATGAAGATGAAGTGAGCTCTCAAGTTACTTCAAGACATCAACATGATGAAGAATGAAGAAATCATGTGCAAGTTCAAGATGAGCCATCTCTAAGAGATCATTTGCTTGAAGCTTGCCATCCATATGGTGATCATGGATATGTGAAGATGTGCCGAAGAAGAAGCTCTCCCATGGTGGATTATGGGGGAGCAATCCACAAGACTTCGTCAAGCAAGCACAATCAAGAAAGGTGTTCCATCTTGTTGCGGTCAAGATCGTCATCATCAAGCTCAAGTGGAATACTCAAGGTTAAGGTTTGCTCTTGATAGGGTTTCTTTCTCACCGGTCTCATGGTGTAGTTGGAGACCGGTTTATAGTTTAGTTGCCGTACTATCAAGAGGGCTCTCGAGTGAGTAACTCGATCGTATCCTTCGGAGAGCTCAAACCTTTGCATCCTTGCATCATCTTTCTTGGTTGTTATTTGGATCTTATCCATATGGTGTTTTAGAGCTTGTGCTTATTCTCATGACAAGCTCTAGTTCATCGAAAACGGATTCCGCATGAATCACTTGTTGCGTTTTCGATATTGGAGTTTTTCTCGGTTTCTCGTATTGAGAGGTTTCACTCTAAAATACATAGAAAAACCTACCCCACTTGTTCTTAAGCTTTTCACTCTTTGTGGGGTAGCTCTTGTCATCTTCTTTACAACAAAATTGGTTTCACCTAAATCCGAGTTTCCTAACTCAAGTTGTTGCATTTTCCATATTAGAGGTTTTACCGGTTTGCTGTTTATAGATAGGTAAAAACTTTATCCATTTGTTTCTATCCTACTTTGCTGGACTATGATGGTTCCCTGCATGATCTTGTAGAGCTTGTTACTAGCTTCGAAACGAGCCCAAGATCATCAAAATCGGAGTCCGGATGCAAAAGTTCTTGAGGTTTTCGTATCGGGTGTTTGGGGAAAAACTGGGGGGCCGGAACTGCCGCCGGAAACACCCCGGCACTGCACTGCCGGCCTGTCGCGATTTTGGCCCCAACGGGCAGAAATCTGAGACCCCTATTTAAGGCATTCTTCCTCCTCTTTCTCCCCACTTCTTCTTCCTCCTTTGGCTCTCCACCATTGCTGACCTTGAGAGCTTTCCACATCTCTCTACTCCTCCAATGATTCTTGAATCCATTTGAGGGAAAAGGAAGAGGAGATCTAGATCTACATTTCTACCAATCAAATCCATCTCTTTGTGAGTGGAACTCTCTAGATCTTGATCTTGGTGTTTTTTGTGAATTCCTTTGTTCTTCCTCTCTTATTCCCCCAATAGCTTTTGTAGCTTTGTTGGAATTTGAGAGAGAAGGACTTGAGCATCTTTGTGGTGTTCTTGCCATTGCATTTGGTGCATCGGTTTGAGTTCTCCACGGTGATTCGTGGAGGTGAAAGCAAGAAAGTTGTTACTCTTGGGTTCTTGGAACCCTAGACGGATTCTAGGCCTTTGTGGCGATTTGTTGGGAGCCTCCAATTAAGTTGTGGATGTGTGCCCCAACCTTTGTGTAAGGCCCGGTTTCCGCCTCGAAGGAAATCCCTTAGTGGAACCGTGACCTAGGCCTTTGTGGCGAGGGTCACCGGAGATTTAGGTGAGGCGCCTTCGTGGCGTTCGGTGTGTGGTGTGAGTACCGCATCTTGGGGTGAGGCCTTTGTGGCGTTGGTGTGCATCGAGCAACCACACCTCAAGGTGAGCCTCTTGTGGCGTTCGGGAGCACTAAGCCACCGCACCTCTCCACCGGAGATTAGCACTCGCAAGAGTGTGAACTCCGGGATAAATCATCGTCTCCCGCGTGCCTCGGTTATCTCTATACCCGAGCTCTTTACTTATGCACTTTACCTTGTGATAGCCATCGTGCTTGAAGTCATATATATCTTGCTATCACATACTTGCTTGTATTGCTTAGCATAAGTTGTTGGTGCACATAGGTGAACCTTTGTTTAGAATAAGTTGTTGGTGCACATAGGTGAACCATAGTTTATAGGCTTTGGGCTTGACAAAGTAAACGCTAGTTTTATTCCGCATTTGTTAAGCCCATCTCGTAAAAGTTTTAAATCGCCTATTCACCCCCCCTCTAGGCGACATCTGTGTCCTTTCACCTGTGTCACCGACGGTGTCATGGTGGTGTTCGTCTTCGTGGTCGGTGACGTGTCCATGCTTGTGACCGGCGTCATCGGCGGTGTCCTGGTTGTGTTTGTCTTCGTGGACGGCGAGATGGTGCTGCTTGTGATCGGCGTCACCGACGGTGTCATGGTGGTGTTCGTCTTCGTGGTCGGTGATGTGCCCATGCGTGTGACCGGCGTCACCGATGGTGGTCTTCGTCATGGTGGTCTTCATCTTCGTGGTCGACGACGTGGTGATGCTTTGACCGGCGTGACCTGCGGTGCTATCGCCGATGTGTGAAGCTTGTGAACGGTGGTGCCATGGTGATCTTGTGATAGGTGAGATAAGATCACCATGTTGTCATATATGTGAGACTACGAAAACCATGCGAGCAACCAATCAAAGTGTCACTTGAGTGCCACCCGGTGCAATACAGCCTACCAAACGATGTGCCATTCGTGAATCAGAGCTCGGCCGGAATAAGATGGGAGTCCCATCTCGCTGGCGCAGTGAGCCATAATTCTTATGCAGGCTACCAAACGCGCCCGTAGTTGATTCATGGCGACTGAGGTTGGGAGAGGTTGTTGTGCATGCTAGAACACGAAACAGGGAATGTCAGTATCAAGAAGCGCATGGCCGAATGTGCGGGAGGACTCGGCATCGATCAGGAGAGCTTAAACAGGATCGGATTGTCTGCACTCGGTTGGGGTTATATAATGCAGTGCACACGTTTAGTTTTGGTGACCCTGCTGAGCATCTATACTTTCAATCAAATTAGACAAAATTAATTATCCTCACTTCTTCACTTCTTCTTCTCAGATGGTGTTCTTCTTCTTGTTCACTTCTTCACTTCTTCTTCTTAGATGGTGGTGTTGCCTCTGGCTTTCCACATTGCGTCTGCCCACTCTTGCCTCTTCTCTTTCCAGGCATCATTGTCGCCTACGTCCACGCCATGGCCAGTCTCTACTTCATTAAAAGTGACAACCTCTTCGAAGAACTCATCCTCGCCCCAACCAAGAATCCAGTTGTGAAGAATGCAGTAAGCAAGGACCAGCTTTACTTGAGTATCAAAAGTGTGAAACGGTTTCTGGTCAAGGACTTTGAACCTATTTTCAATGCAGCAAATGCCCTCTCAATGGTTACTCGATCTAAGGCTTGACTGTCTCATATTCAACAACTCTTTCACATTCGAGACCGTAGCTAGGGACGCGCCATCAGGCTCGGGCAGCGGAGGAGGAAGCCCACAACTATGCGGTCGCCATGGCTCGGGGTACATGTGCTCCGACCTAGATTCGCTCCAGCGGAGGGACCCTTCTCCCACGCGGGTCGAGCAGGAGAACCGGGAGCTGGCGGGCACCATCGTCGCCAGGGACGAAGCGGTGGCGGAGGCGGCTAGGGACAGGGCCCGCCTCCACGCCCAGCTGGCGACGTTGCAGGCAACGAACGCGGAGGTGGCCCCGGCGGACGAGGCGGCGGCCCAGGCGACGGAGGCGGCCAACTCTATGGCCAGGAGAGTCTTGTGGGACTCCTCTCTCGCCGAGGCCCTCGAACGTTGGCTTTCTTATTCGTCTAAGTAAGGTGCATTGGCTTCCTGCTTGACCTGAACCGAAGCAAGCACCACTAAAGACTGGCTTCTGCGACCTCCCACCCGATCCTGGGCGGCAGGACGAGATGTCCGATCGCCGGCGTGCACGGCGCGCGGAGTGCGTGAAGCGCTCCCGCTTCGACGACGGCGCTGGCCCCTCCGGCAGCCAGTAGTAGGCCGCGCGACTGCGAGTAACCCAGGCCGTGGTAGGCCGCGCGACGATGAGTAGGTACGGCCGTTGTAGTTTTAGCTTAACTCGACTAACCATCTCTGTAAAGATGGTCCTTTTGGCCAATCAATAGTAATGAAGAAATATTTTGGTTACCTAGGCACTGCCGACCGGGCCCAGATGCAACCAACATGGACACTTTCCGCGACCGTGGAGCGTCCGCGGAGACGCAAACCTGACGCATATTTGGGCCAGGTTTGCGTCACTGCGGATGGCCCGGTCACTTTGCGTCGCCCCGCTGGAGCTGGGCCCAGACGCATTTTCGGTCACGACGGACGCAAACGATCGCCCCGTTGGAGATGCCCTAATTGAAATAAATTTGGACAGTAGAAAATGTTTCACAAGTTTTAGTAACACACATGAGAAACATATGTGAAACTTTATGAAACATACTTGATTTTTCAGAAGTTTCAGACATGTTTTATAAATTTCAAACATATTTCACAAATATTTAGAACCTAGATCAACATATAGGTGACGTACCTACCGTAGTCGGTAAAATCGCTGCGCTCGTCCGTGAGGTGCCAGACATGAGAGAGTGTGTGTGAGATTCCTGCATGTCCGAATCTTAATTCAAATCAGTGTGACTACAACCCTCGAGGCAATTGCACCACTCGTACGTGAACCTGTTATTCATGTGCAAATTCATACAAAAACATGCAAAGCCTGTCCTTGCAGTACTCGAACTTGCACTTCACGTGCAAAATCATACAAAACGTTGTGAGGCTGACACTTGGCGTTGACACGCTGGAAAAAGGCAGGTGCCCAGATTTAAACATTTATCAGAAAACCCCTTCTACTTTTCCCTACGCAAAAAAGGCACCCTAAACTAAGCACGGCTGGTGTGGAAGCGCACCCGGCGGCGCGGGCGGGCGGCATGGGGTGCTGGGCGACTGGGACGCGTCGCCGCTGCGGTGGACGGGCGTGTCGTGCAATGCCGACGGCGTGACCCTGCATTTCGTCGACCTGCTGTGTCCCGGACAACCAGTCCGCCGCCATGGGCGCCACGCTGGAGCTGGTGCTCACCGGCACCAGCCTGTCAGGATCAGGCCCCATCCCGCCGTAGCTCAGCTCTACCTCAGGCAACTATGCGTTCATGGGCTCCATCCCGGCGAGCCTCTACCGGCCGGAGAGCAAGTTAGAGAGCTTCATCGTCAACTCTAACCACCTCGAGGGCATCATACCAGACGCCATCGGCAACCTGACGGCGCTGTGCTGCAAGCTCATATTATCGGCCAGATGAGCAGCCTCGAGGTGCTCCGTGGAGGCCGCAACAAGAACCTCCAGGGCGCTCTCCCGTCAGAGATCGGTAACTGCGCCAACCTCACCATTCTCGCGGCCTCGCCGATACAAGCTGTCCAGTACTCCGGCACCTGAGGGCCTGCCAGTGGGACGTAGCCATGCGCGCGCCGATGCTGGTGGGCGCACACGCCAACTCTCATCATGCCACCGCGTCGTGTACTTCCTGCCCCCCGAGGTCGACGCGCAGGCCTCGCGGCCGGCCGCGTCGCAGCACGACGCGGCGTTGCCCCCTTGAAGCCTTGACCAACGAGGTCGATCGAGCAATAATGGGCGTGTATATTCTGATGACCATCAGAGCACTTGCTATTGAGCTGGGAGTTAAATTTGATGGATGGAGCCAATTAATGGCACAATCCCGGCGCTGCTAGGTGGCCTGAGCAATCTCAAGAGCCTGCTCTCTGCATCCATTCCGGCAAGCTCGCGACTCTGTGGGTGCTGTATCTCTGGGCCAACCAGCTAAGAGCATGTCTAGTAGAGCCCCCTAAACCCTCAAACCTCTATAGCAGTTTTACAGGTTGGAAATAGCCATTTTTGTGCACTTTTACAGGTTGAAAAACAGGGGTAAAGAGTAGAACCCCTAAACCCCTAAAGAATGCAGTTTGAGGGTTCTAGTCTTTGGCTCAACCCCAACCTCTAAAACTGTCATATGCCATATCACAGTTTTCATCACATATCATCATTTCACATATCACAAATATCATCACATTTCACATAAAACAATAATCATTCTAGTTATTATTACAACACCAAATAGTACATTTGAGCACATAAAACAATAATCATTCAAATTGTTACAACAATGTTGGACCATACAACAATAATTGTTCGAATCAAATAGAACAAAGGTAAATCATGCGCCACGGCGCTGCCCATCCAACTGCCACTGGTGCTCGACTAGATCATCACGGAGACGACCATGAGTGGCTGCATCTTCAATCTCACGATGTGCTTGAAGAAAAGCTTCTACACGAGAAGGGTTTCTTTCCGGTTGCACACGTGTGCCAACATTGTCATAGAAACAAGGCAAGTTTAACCCCCTCTCATCTTCTAGGATCATGTTGTGTAGAATCACACAACACTTCATGATGTCCACCAAGGTTTTCTTGTCCCAAAACCGAGCCGGACCCCGAACTATGGCAAACCTTGCTTGCAAGACACCAAAAGCTCTCTCTATATCCTTGCGGGCTGCCTCTTGTGCCCTTGTGAAATGAGCCTCTTTTCTGGACAAGGGCACCCCATTTTTCTCCTTGATGGACTTCACAAGAGTTGCCCATTCGGGATAAATGCCATTGGTGAGATAGTATCCCATTGAGTAGTCATTGCCATTGACTGTGTAGTTGCAAGTTGGAGCATCTCCAGAAATTAATCTTTTAAACAAAGGAGATCTATTGAGCACATTTATATCATTGAGTGTTCCCGGCAACCCAAAGAATGCATGCCAAATCCATGTGTCCTCCGATGCCACGGCCTCAAGCACAATGGTAGCATCACGGCTTTTACCGCAATACATTCCATGCCATGCCTTTGGGCAATTTTTCCATGTCCAATGCATGCAATCAAGGCTACCTAGCATCCCCGGCCATCCCCTTTTTTCATTGGTTTCCATCAATCTTTTTGTATCTTCCTCGTTTGGTGCTCGAAGGTATGTCTCACCATACAACCGGATAACTAACTTAGCAAATCTACGGACGGATTCCGTGGTTGTATCTTGCCCAATGCGAAGATACTCGTCCGTGTAGTCCGCAGGTACACCATAGGCCAGTACCCGCATTGCCGTCGATATCTTTTGGTATGCACTAAACCCCATGATACCGGCGGCGGATCTACGACGCTTGAAATATGTGGAGGCCGCCTCACAGTCGGTGACAATCTTCACAAATAGACTACGGCGCATTCGGTACCTTCGCGGAAGAGGCGAGGAGGGTATGTAGGTACCTCGGCGAAGTAGTCTTCCATCAAATGCTCGTGTCCGAGAGCGCGGTTCCGGTAGATGGTGGTTCGCCCCATCGTCGACCCTCTCCTCCGATCCATCAGCTTCGCGCGGTCTTCAAACGATTGCACCTCGACGAGGAGGCTCATCATCTCGACATCATCGTCTTGCAACAACTCATCAATGTCGGAATCGTCGGATGTCGACCAATCCGACGAATCCGACATCGAGTCCGTGACAACGTCGTTGTTCATCTCCATCTGCAAAAAAATCAACCGTCAATTAGTGCTACAAAATGAAACAAAAGAAATGAAAAAAAAAGAAAAAAAAAGAACATACCTTGACCGGGGCGGCGGCGGCTAGGAGCCGATGCGGAGGAGGCCGGGGCGCGGCGGGGCAGGCGGAGGAGGCCGGGACGCGGCGGCGGCGGGAGGCGGCAGGAGGGCCGAGCGGGAGGAGGTCGGGGGCGGGAGGAGGGCGGGGCGGCAGGAGGGCCGAGCGGGAGGAGGGCGGGGCGAGAGGAGGGCGGGGCGGGAGGAGGGCGGGGCGCGGTGGGGCAGGCGGAGGAGGGCCGAGCGGAGGAGGCCGGGACGCGGCGGAGCGGAGGAGGCCGGGACGCGGCGGAGGCGGGGCGGAGGAGGCGGGGCGCGGCGGGGCTGGAGGGCGGCGGCGGCGGGATCGGGGGAGGAAGAGGGAGGAAGAGGGGAACGAGCTGAATGTTCCCTCCCGCGCGTGTCCGAGACGACTACAGGTCGGGGACGGGTTGGATTGCCCAACCCTCGTTTCTACAGGCCAAGAAGGGATTCCCAGGTCCGACCTGGAATTTTTTTTACAGTTTTACAGTTTTAGGGGCTCTAGTCTTTGCGATTTTTTCGTCAAAAACTGTAAAAAAGCGGTTATTTTTACAGATTTAGGGGTTTAGGGGCTCTACTAAACATGCACCATGCTGTGCCACCGTAGATCGGCGCGCGGCTGCTTGAGCATCGAGTTGCTCGACCTGCCGCAGAACGTACTAACTGGTCACATCACGCCGTCCATGTTCTGGCTGCCACGACTGTCCAAGCTATTGCTAATAAACAATGTCCTATCCGGCGAGCGACTTTGAGGGCAGCCCGGCGCTCTGCCTCTCCGTCTGCCCCGGCGACGTACCGCGCGCAGCACGCCGCTCATGTTGCAACAGGTGTTCTGCTCTCCTCTCTCGTCGTCCTCCTGATCACCGCAGCGCTCGCTCTCCTCTGCCGCCGACGCCAATGCTCAATTTCGGCGGTGCGCGGCTGGAGGATGACAAGGACGCCGAGATCTGCCTTCCTGGGATGTGACGCTGTACGAGAAGATGTAGAGATCAGCGTGGGCGACGTGACCCGCAGCCTCACGCTGGCGAATGTGATCAGACAAGACTAGTCCGGTGAATGTGATCGACCTGGCAAGGCTAGTCCGGCGTTGTGTACCGTGCGTGCCCTGAGGACTGTCCGACCATGAAAGATCTGGTGGCGCTCCTTCCTGGCCTCCGGCACGACGACAGGTGCTGACTGGCGGATGACCAGCCACTGGTGGAAAAACAGGCTTCGGGTGAGCCCCATAAGTCGCGACGCTGCAGGAACCGCGACTAATGGTACCTTTAGTCGCGGTTCGGGAGGCGAACCGCGACCAAAGGCCTGGGCCCAGGGCGCTCGGTGGCCAGCCGGTGCACGTGGGGGCTTTAGTCGCGGTTGGCCGGGCCAACCGCGACTAAAGGTGCCCGCGAGCCTTTAGTCGCGGTTGGCCGGGCCAACCGGGACTAAAGCCCCTCCCCTATATATACCCACCCAGCAGCCAACACTTAGCCATTTGGTGCCATTCTCTTCACAAGCTTCACAAGTGGGTGTTAGGTTTGCTTTTGGTTCCTCTTATGCACATAAGGTGTTTGATGAAATGCCCCAAGAGCATGAAACAAACATGATATGAAGTGTTGGAGCCACACTTGAGCTTTCTCATTTATTTTTTCCTCCTCGATCGCGGTTAGCAACTTGAACCTTTGATGTGTCGTTGATAAAATGTGCATGTGTGTGTAGTTCATTGTTTAATTTATATTGTTTGTAGCTAGTTAGTTTAACAAATGCATGATGGTTAATTATATATTTTATATTATAATAATGCAGATGAATCGACAATGGATGTACGGTAACCGACTCTCCGGCGAGTTCGGTGCGGGTTTGAAAGATTTCCTCGTAGTGGCCAATGCGAACAAGCGGGGGGTTTTGTTATCCGTCCATGTGTTAAATGTAAGAATCGGAATGGTTACTCTTCCTCAAGAGATGTTCACATGCACCTGCTTCGGCACGGTTTCATGCCAAGCTATAATTGTTGGACCAAGCATGGAGAAAGAGGGGTTATAATGGAAGAAGATGAAGAAGGGGATGATTTCAATGATGAAAGTTATCTTGCTCATTTCGGTGATACTTTCATGGAGGATGCTGAAGGTGAAGGGGAAGGTGAAGGGGAAGGTGAAGAAGAGGCACGTGATGATCCCGTTGATGATCTTGGTCGGACCATTGCTGATGCACGGAGACGCTGCGAAACTGAAAAAGAGAGGGAGAATTTGGATTGCATGTTAGAGGATCACGGGAAGGCGATGTACCCCGGATGCGATGATGGTCCGAAAAAGCTGGGCTGCACACTGGATTTGCTGAGATGGAAGGCACGAGCAGGTGTAGCTGACTCGGCATTTGAAAACTTGCTGAAAATGTTGAAGAATATGTTTCCAAAGAATAACGAGTTGCCCGCCACTACGTACGAAGCAAAGAAGGTTGTCCGCCCTCTAGGTTTAGAGGTTCCGAAGATACATGCATGCATCAACGACTGCATCCTCTACCGCGGTGAATACGAGAATTTGAATGAATGCCCGGTATGCACCGCATTGCGTTATAAGATCGAGGCGATGACCCTGGTGACGATGTTGAGGGCCGGAAACCCGGGAAGAGGGTTCCCGCCAAGGTGATGTGGTATGCTCCTATAATACCACGGTTGAAACGTCCGTTCGAGGAACAAAGAGCATGCCAAGTTGTTGCGATGGCACAAAGAGGACCGTAAGTCGGACGGGGAGTTGAGACACCCCGCAGATGGAACGCAATGGAGAAAGATCGACAGAGAGTTCAAAGATTTTGCAGCTGACGCAAGGAACATAAGATTTGGTCTAAGTACGGATGGCATGAATCCTTTTGGCGAGCAGAGCTCCAGCCATAGCACCTGGCCCGTGACTCTATGCATCTACAACCTTCCTCCTCGGTTGTGCATGAAGCGGAAGTTCATTATGATGCCAGTGCTCATCCAAGGTCCGAAGCAACCCGGCAACGACATCGATGTGTACCTAAGGCCATTAGTTGATGAACTTTTACAGCTGTGGGGCAGACCTGGTGTCCGTGTGTGGGATGAGCACAAAGAAGAGGAATTTGACCTACGAGCGTTGCTTTTCGTAACCATCAACGATTGGCCTGCTCTTAGTAACCTTTCGGGACTGTCAAATAATGGATACAATGCATGCACGCACTGCTTACATGAGACTGAAAGTGTACATTTGCCAAATTGTAAGAAGAACGTGTACCTTGGGCATCGTCGATTTCTTCCGAAAGGTCATCCAGTAAGAAAGAAAGGCAAGCATTACAACGGCAAGGCAGATCACCGGCCGAAGCACTGCGGAACACACTCGGTGCTGAGGTATTTGATATGGTCAAGGGTTTGAAAGTCATCTTTGGAAAGGGTCCTGGCGGACAATCAGTTCCGAAGGGAGCTGACGGGCACGTAGCCATGTGGAAGAAGAAATCTATATTCGGGAGCTAGAATATTGGAAAGTCCTAGAAGTCCGCTCCGCAATCGACGTGATGCACGTTACGAAGAATATTTGCGTGAACATCCTAAGCTTCTTGGGCGTGTATGGGAAGTCAAATGATACAAAGGAAGCACGGCAGGACCAGCAAAGTTTGAAAGACCCCGATGACCTCGCATCCGGAACGGTTTCAAGGTCGTGCCGGCTACGCTCCGACCAAAGAAGAGAAGGTCATCTTTTTTGAATGCCCGAGCAGTATGAAGGTCCCGTCGGGATTCTCGTCCAATATAAAGGGAATAATAAACATGGCGGAGAAAAAGTTCCAAAACCTGAAGTCTCACGACCGCCACGTGATTATGACGCAATTGCTTCCGATTGCTTTGAGGGGCTCCTGTCGGAAAATGTTCGAGTAGCCATTGTGAAGCTATGTGCATTCCTCAATGCAATCTCTCGAAGGTAATCAATCCAGAAGTTCTACCACGGTTACAGAACGATGTGATCCAATGTCTTGTCAGTTTCGAGTTGGTGTTCCCGCCATCCTTCTTCAATATTATGACGCACCTCCTGGTTCACCTAGTCGATGAGATTTCCATTCTCGGTCCTGTATTTCTACACAATATGTTCCCCTTCGAGAGATTCATGGGAGTATTAAAGAAATATGTTCGTAACCGTGCTAGGCCAGAAGGAAGCATCGCCAAGGGCTATGGAAATGAGGAGGTAATCGAGTTTTGTGTTGACTTTGTTCCTGACCTTAAGCCGATTGGTCTTCCTCAATCGCGGCACGAGGGGAGACTAAGTGGAAAAGGCACGATCGGAAGGAAATCAATGATATGTATGGACGGCCATTCTCCGACCGAAGCACACCACACAGCTTCGACCAATTCCAGCTTGGTGGGTCCGTACTTTGAGAAACACAAGAATATTTTACGCTCGGACAACCCCGGGAAGCCTCGAATCCTGGATTAGGAAGGCCCACATGGAGACTTTCGGCGGTTGGTTGAGAAAACATTTAATGAGTGACAATAAGGTTGTAGATCAGCTGTACATGTTGGCCAAGACACCATCTTCGACTATAACGACTTTCCAAGGGTACGAGATAAATGGGAATACATTTTACACGATCGCCCAAGATAAAAAGAGCACCAACCAAAACGAGTGGTGTCCGCTTTGATGCAGCAACCGAGAATGGGCAAAAGGTCACATATTATGGTTACATAGAGGAGATATGGGAACTTGACTATGGACCCTCCTTTAGGGTCCCTTTGTTCCGGTGCAAATGGTTCAAGCTAACAGGAGGTGGGGTAAAGGTGGACCAGCAATACGGAATGACAATGGTGGATTTCAACAATCTTGGTTACCTTGACGAACCATTCGTCCTAGCGAAAGATGTCGCTCGGGTTTTCTATGTGAAGGACATGAGTAGCAAACCGAGGAAACGGAAAGATAAGAAAACGATCGGTACATCATGCGATGATCCAAAGCGCCACATTGTTCTTTCAGGGAAAAGAAACATCGTGGGAGTGGAGGACAAGACAGACATGTCAGAAGATTATAATATGTTTGCTGAAATTCCGCCCTTCAAAGTGAACACCGACCCAAGCATTAAGTTAAATGATGAGGATGCTCCATGGATACGGCACAATCGTAAGCAAGCGGGGACACAAGGGAAGAAATGATGTGTAATAATTTATTGTACCAAACTTTGTTGAATGAATCATGTGAATTATATTACCCGTGATGTGTTTGGTGTCCATTTTCGAATGATTCAATTGACTCGAGATAGCACCGATGATACATGAAATTTGGAGTGACTAAGTCATACTCCTGCATACATGAAATTTGGAGTGACTAAGTCATACTCCCGCATATAGGAAATTTGGAGTGACTAAGTCATACTCCTGCATACATGAAATTTGGAGTGATTTAGTCATACTCCTGCCTAGGCGTATAATATGCATACTCGTAGTCTTCATAGCCGCCGCCGTTGTACTGGTAGTCGTCGCCTTCTAAGTTGCCGGCGTCGTCGTCGCCGCTGTCGTCGCCGTCGTCGGGCGGCGCTCGTGGCTCGAACCGAGGGTAGCGCAGGCGGGGGATATCGCCGGCCGTGATGTAGTCCATGACGCTCGCGGAGTCCGGCCGTACCACCATAGCCGACGGCCGGCCTCGTGGAAGTTTCCGGGAGGAAGACCGTCCTCCTCATACTCGGCGAGCGCCCTCTCACGCCGATTGATGAAGAAGGCATCCCAAGTATGCTGGTTATCGGGATGCCGGCGGGGATTCATCCGCTGCTCCGGCGTGAGGTCGAGGTAGTAGTGGTTCGTGATGGCCGCCCGGCGCGCGGTACCACGAGGGACGGGAGGGACCGGCACGCCGCCGGCGCTAGGCTCCGGCCGGCAGGGACGCGGTAGCCCGGAGGGCAAGGGTAGTTCGAGGCGCAAAGCTCCTCCACCTGCTCGGTAGGTTAGAGTGGGTGCGGTGGAAGCCATGAGAGAGTGATGAGAGATTGTAGAGATGTGATGCTGGCCAAGCCGGGCTACCTATATGTAGTGACAAATGGCGGGAAAAATGGGAGCGGGAAGACAGGAGGCGGGAAGAAAGAGGCGGGGAGAAAGTGGCGGGAAGAAATTGGCGGGAAAAAATTGGCGGGAAGAAAGAGGCCGGAAGAAATTGGCGGGAAACAATTGGCGGGAAGAAAGAGGCGGGAAGACAGGGAAGAAATGGCGGGAAGACGAGGAGGGAAGAGGGGTCGGCGGAAAGAGGCGGGAAGAGGGGGCCAACGAACTTTTGAATTGAATTAGTTTTATTTTTATGAATTTTTGATAATTTGTATTTTTAAATTTTTGAATTGAATTAGTTTTATTTTTTTGAATTTTTTGATATATTATTTGTATTTTTAAGATTTTGAATTGAATTAGTTTTATTTTCAGAATTTTTTGATATATTATTTGTATTTTTAAGATTTTGAATTGAATTAGTTTTATTTTTATGAATTTTTTGATATATTATATGTATTTTAAACATTTTGAATTGAATTAGTTTTATTTTTATGAATTTTTTGATATATTATATGTATTTTTAACATATTGAATTGAATTAGTTTTATTTTTCTTAATTTTTTGATATATTATTTGTATTTTTAACATATTGAAATGAATTAGTTTTATTTTTCTGATTTTTTTGATATATAATTTGTATTTTTAAAATTTTGAAATGAATTAGTTTTATTTTTCTGATTTTTTTGATATATTATTTGTATTTTTAAGAATTTGAATTGAATTAGTTTTATTTTTCTGATTTTTTTGATATATTATTTGTATTTTTAAGAATTTGAATTGAATTAGTTTTATTTTTCTGATTTTTTTGATATATTATTTGTATTTTTAAGAATTTGAATTGAATTAGTTTTATTTTTCTGAATTTTTTGATATATTATTTGTATTTTATGATTCTGAAATGAATTAGTTTTATTTTCTGAATTGAAAAAGAAAAGTAATTTGAAAAAAGACCTTTAGTCGTGGTTGGCCTCGCCAACCGCGACTAAAGGGTCCTTCAGCGCGGGAACGAAAAACCCGGCGAAAAAACCCTTTAGTCGCGGTTGGTCTGGCCAACCGCGACTAAAGGGTACCCTTTAGTCGCGGGTCGCGTCTCCAACCGCGACTAAAGGGTCCTCCCTATAAAAGGTCGCGGCGCGAACGGCCCGCTCATCTTCTTCCTCCGCCGAACAGAACGCCCAGACGAACCGACCAAGACGACGTGCCCAGACGCCGTCAGGCTGCCCAGACGCGCCCTCGCCGACCGCCGACCGCCGACACCGCCGCCCCCGCCGAACTCGTCGTACGTCGCCGCGCCGTCGGCCGCCGCCTCCTTCTCTTCTTTCCCGCGCGCGCGTCGCGCGCTGCTCCGGATCCGAAACCGCCGCCGGCCGCTGTGCCACGCCCGCCCCGACGTGCCGCCCCCGGCCCACTCCTCCCTCTCGCCCACGGCGCCGCCGCCGCCGCCTAGCTCGCTCGCCCGCCGGCGCCGGCGCGCCTGCCGCGCGCGCACGCGCGCGCCCCTCTCTCTGTTGACAGAGAGATCGTGCAGTGTGGGGCGCCGGCCGCTTTTTTTTTTTAGTTTTTTAGTTTTTTTTTTAATTTTAACTAGTTAATTAGTTTTAGAAAACGGTAAAATTTGATAATTAACAAAAAAGTAAAACTTGACAAAAAAGTAAAACTTGACAAAAAAGTTAAAAGTTAAAAAAAGTAAAACTTAATTGACATGCCCGCGCGTATACGGAGAGGGGGCAGCGAGGGGGGCGGCATGCGCCGCCCCCCTCGCCGCCCCCTCCGTATATGTGCGGGCTTTTTTTTGTTTCGCAGCGACGGGGCGGCGCCACCGCCACCCCCCTTTCGCCACCGCCACCGTGCCGGTCTCTCTCTCACCGTCCGTGCTCCTTGCCGCCCTCCTCCTCTCCCCTTCCCGCGCGCCGCCGGCCGGCCCTCTCTCTCTCACCGCGCCGGCCGGCCGTACATAACAAAATTTAGACTTAATGATCAAAATTTTACTTAAGAAAAATTAGACTTAATGATCAAAATTTTAACTTAAGAAAAATTAGACTTAATGATCAAAATTTTAACTTAACATTTTATTTGGTATCGAGAGGGGGCGGCGAGGGTTATGTGTCCTCGGCACCGCCACCGCCCTCTCGGTCACCGCCACACCGGTCTCTCGGTCACGCGGTCGATCGTCCGCATATACACATCTAATACACGCGTCCCCCTCTCGCCTCCCTCGTCGCCCTCTCTCTTTATATGTAGAAGAGATGTGATAATGCTGGCATATACACAATTAATTTGTTTTGACTACATGTTTTCGGGATCGACATATGGCGGACGATAGAGCTGACCCGATTCTGGACAACTATGATCCGGACGCTGAAGACCATATGTTCGGCATCATAAAAGGCGATATTCCATTTGTGCCGACCGGAGAAGAAGAAGATGATATCTCTTCTTATCTGAACCTTGAGTGTGAAGATGAAGGGCGCCGTCAGCAAGATGATGCCGAAGAAACGTCGATAAACGACGATCTTCAATTGGAAGTAGCAACCACCTCCGGCGCCAAGGTATATATATATACATATTGAGCGTCTGGTGATACAACTAACTGATTTGAATAAATGTGTGTGTACTAACGCGCGCGACTCTCTTTCTTATTTTAGCCCTCGGCCGGATCGTCGAAAAAATCGAGTACGTCGTCAAAGCGTGGCGCAACCAAGACGATGAAAGCAGGAGAAACATGCACCATCGATGTTGTCGACGAAGCAACCGGCAGGCCGCCGGAGCCCAGCAAGAACGCCACCAAGTTTGTCGGCCAATGCGGAGCCGTTGTTAGAGACAACGTCTCGATCACCCGCCAGGAGTGGAATGAGCCAAAGAAGGCACGTGTTGGTTTCACTTTTGTCGATAAGAGAGAAAAAAAGATTGCTTCAACAAGCTTATGGAACATTTCGTTCTACCTCCGGAATACCGCAAATACGATGAGGAGGGTAACAAGATTGCGGAAAACAAGAAGAGGCGCAAGCTAGTCAAACAGGTTCGCTCTTTCTAGGATGGCCAACGCATTCGGAAATACAAGCAAAATCTAGCCCATGACTTTGTCAACCAGGGCAAGACTCCGGATTTCAAAGGACAATATGAGAAACTGCAACATGATTGGCCAGAATTTGTGAAGCAAAAGAAATCGGAGCAGTTCCTTGAACTATCGAAAAAAATAAGGAAAATGCGGCCAAGAAGGAGTACAATCATAAAATGGGGCCGGGAGGGTATCGCTTTTGGCAGCCTAGGTGGGAGAAGATGGAGAACGAGCGAGGGCGCGAGGAATCCGTCTAGGTACGGAGGGATGGGACCCAAGGGCCAAAAGCTGGTGGTACGGGCATGGGGGATCGCTGAACCCGGAGACGAGGGAGTGTGTTTACCGGGGCAAAATAATTACACCCACCCAAAAGCTTATTGAGGCAATGAGGGATGCTCAAGAGGGGAAGATCAAGTTCAACGGAGAGAACGACGCCCGACAAAAGCCCTCGGGAATCCCGAACACGGAGGACGTGTACGAGGCATGGGGCCCATTCCGTGGAAAATAGGGTTCCCCCGAACGATGACCCGTACGGTTACGAAGCCGTAAGAGAAAGATGGATCGGGAAAAAGATGTTGTGGCGCAGTTGGTAACGGAAATGGATGTGATGAAGAAAACCGTGAGTGTACTAGTAGCCGAAAGAGAGGCAGCTCGGGCGCAGCATGAAGATCATCCAATGGATCTCGGAAGCCAGCAGCGGAGAAGAAGCAGCGTGGCTTCCACGGAGGCCTCACCGGCTGGTGCACCGACGATAGAAATTACTGCACCGGAGCCTCTGGTGGTCGAAATTACTGCACCGGAGCCTCCTCGCTACCCCGTGGACGATATAAAGGAGATGAAAGCATGTCATCCGTATTATCCTATCGGGAACATGTCCATGAAGGTAGCCATCGGCAGTGCTTTACCACTGGAGCACTCCACCACAACAACCCCATTCAAGATGGCTATGCTCGTGTGACGGTGGAGGAGATAGTCCAAGGGTTTGAGGACCTGGACATTGACATTGCTACACCCGAAGGGGTGAAAAGACTTGGAGATGTCAAGCGCCGATTCATTCTATGGCAGAAGAAATTTATCAAGTTTCCGGGCGAGGCGCCAACAAGTCCACCCCGTACGGTGGTGGTGGTGGCGGTGGCGGTGACGGTGGCGGTGGCGGTGGCGGTGACGGTGGCGGTGGCGGTGACGGTGGCGGTGGTGCTTCACCTAATACACCTCATTCACGTCGGCCGACGCCGCCCCCGGTCCTCGTCCGGCGGGTGATCGGACACCGGTACCGCCCCCAATCCACCTCCGGCGAAGAAGCGAAGCAGTCCTGGGTTATTAACCCGGACCCTTACGTACCTAAGAAAACAAAGGTACCGGAGGTATCACCGAAGCCTCTCCCCACGAGGCCTTGGGAAAGTAGTGCCGAGGAAGTCGAGGCGGGCGCGGCTGCTGATTTAGAGAAATGGAAGGCGAGCGTCAAGAAGAAAATAGAGGGCGAGCCCAAGCCGAGTATATTCCGACAAGGAAAAGCGATGGGCTAAGTCATTTTTGAACACACCGTCCCAAGCCGCGAAGAATCTGCTCGACGAGTATTTACGTGAACTTCGTAGGCAAGCACTCGCGTTCAAGAGGAACCAAGAGGCGGAGAAGAAAGCCTTGGAGGACGAGGCCGAGACAAAATTAGAAAGGGGAAAGAAGTTGCCCAGCTCGGGGAACAAAGTAAACAATCGATCGCCCCGCTCATAGTGCAAGCCGCCGGTCCGGATGCCCCCGATATCATAGCAGCTGCGGCAGCACATGGATTGACCGTAACGAGTGCCGGAGAACAAGCGGCCGACTTAGGTATCACTCTTCGTGCACTCGTTAGGCCTTGATGAGGCGCCAATGAAGGACGTAGTATTTACATATCCGAAGAATGGCCCTCTCATCGAGCCTGCGCAGAAGAGGATCTACCTCGACAAATGAAAGATCTGCTAAATTGGTACAAGGGTTACATAAAACATGAAGACGCCAAAGACTATATCTATGCGGAAGTTAAATATGAGCATCACTTCAAACGTTACTCGGGTACAAATTCCTCCGAGTGAATTGTTCCGACTGTTCAATCTGCGCGACCTCGACAAATCTATCATCGGTTGCTACGTTCGTAAGTGATTTATTAATTTCTACCCCATCTCGTTCATTGCCTGCACTATATATATATATATATATATATATATATATATATATATATATATATATATATATTGTCCTAACTATCTTGTTGTGTACGCTATTATGCAGAATGAAGAAGCGGGAAATGCGAATAAGGAACATCCATGATGTTGGGTTCATTGACCCACACATCGTTAATTCATATGTGTTAGAACACCACCCCGCCGACGTGGAGGAAGACCTGTGGCGGTTTATTAGAAAACAGCAACAGAAAAGTGATATTCTATTTCCTTACCATTTTGGGTGAGTGTTTCTGTCTTGAGCACATTCTCTTTTGTTTACTCCATGCATGGTATGTGGCTAATCGATGAGTTATGCATGATCGTGCATGTATCGTGTCCGCGAGTTCCACTGGATTCTTATGGTAATTAAAGTTCAGACCTCCTCGGTTCTCGTCCACGACTCTCCGAATATGGATCCGGCGCTTTGGGGCGACATGAGAAAAATGATGCAAAAGTAATTATTTTCATTCATTTGCGCTCTATATCGATCGGCCTATTTCGTTCATCATTTCCTAATATCAAGTAACTAATTAATAACTCTCTTGTTTATTTAATTTTCTTTGCCTCGTAGGGTTTGGAGACGGTTCGTAGATACCAAGGTCGGTGAATTCAAAAAAGAGCTAAATTTTAAAATGGCAGTGCGGACGACCGGGGATACTCAGCCACCGGGGACCAATCTATGTGGATACTATGTTTGTGAGAGGATCCGGAGATACTGCAATGAGCGGGACCGAAGTGTGAGAACAACATCCCGAGGAATAACCTCCGGAAGACGCTTAGTCCGAAGCTCGCTTCGACCACTTCAAGAGGAACTAGCTGGATGGTTGGCGAGGGAAGTCATCGATCCTAGAGGAGAACACTATTACGATGACGTAGAACTTTATATGCACCAGAATTTGTAACTAACTTGTTCAAAATTGTATATGGTCATCCGATATTGAATATATATTGTATATGGTCATCCGATATTGAATATATATTGTATATTCCTCTTGAATTCTTTTTGGTTCTAATTTCAAATTTGTTTAAAATTGTACATTCATATGCATGTATGTATACAAGTACCGTAGAATATGTGAAACTCCTTCAAAATTAAAACCCAAAAGAAATAAAATAATACAAATTAAAAAGAAACCAGATTTAGGGGGAGGGGGGCTAAACCCTAAACCCTGCGGAGGCCTTTAGTCGCGGTTGGCCGGAAGAACCGCGACTAAAGGTCCTCCGCCCTGGCGCTCGCCTGCGGCCCACGTGGACGAGGCCTTTAGTCGCGGTTCGTAAGGAACCGCGACTAAAGGGGGGCCTTTAGTCGCGCTACTTTGGTCGCGGTTGCGCCACCGCGACTAATGGCAGTTGCCAACCGCGACCAAAGCCCCTTTTTCCACCAGTGAGCTGCGCCGCGAAAGCTGAGACCAGCAGCAGTTTTTTTTTTTTTGCCCTGATTTAAGATGCAGCGTGCATCTCTCTATTACTCCCCTCGGATACGTGTTTGCAAATACTTTGTTTTCTACGGACTTCTTTGCAAAGTTTTTGATTTAGCGTGGCATGCCAAGTTTCAGCCTCACAACGTTTTGTATGATTTTGCACGCGAATTGCAAGTTCGTGTACTGCAGGAACACACTTTGCAAGTTCTTGTATGAATTTGCACGTAAGAGACAAGTTCTTGTATGAGTGATGCAATTACCTCCCCCATAAACTTAGTTCTGGCTCTCGGCTAATTATTTAATTAATTAGCTGTGACTTTTTCTAAGCTCATATCTAAATCCGATATACCCACATACATGGGTATAGTATATCACATATAGAGCCGCCACGATCTCTTCTCTCCCATTACTCTTGTTATCCCGACGATCGTGGTCTGTCACTGCTATGATCTCATCTCTTCTTCTCTTTCATGTTCTCATGGCGACCGTGTTCCGTGGCAGCCAAGTTCTCATCTCGTCCCGTCGCTCACAGTCTCCCGACGATCACGTTCCGTAGCCGCCACGACCTCAGCTCTCCGCGTCGCTCATGTCCACCATGATTTCATCTCTCCCGTCACCAGCGATCGTGTTTGTCATCCAGTTGATCCGGCGTCAAGACTGGCTGCTCCTCCTCCTCGTCACCAGCTTACACGAAGACGATCGCCCGAACACGCCGAACTGGCCAGCCAAATTGTCGTCGGACAGTCTGGCCAAAATGTCGTAGGACTATCGGCCACATGTCGAGCCTTCGCCACCCCCTGTCGACACGCACATATGAGGCCTTGCCGAGGCTCATGCGGGTCTGCACCGCCTTGCCGTGCCCAGGGCCGGTCTTACATATTCAGGGCCCCGGGGCAAGACAATGAAAAAGAACCCTTGTTGACAACAAAAAAATCAGTATGCTTTGTATTTGAAAAGCAACCCATTTTTTACTACAAAACTCACACCATAAATTATTTATTTGTAACAACCCGAAAACTACATCATGATAGCAAGGAAACAATGTCGTTCTACAAAATATCAATCTTCCATGTGCCACAAAGAGACCATCAGTTCATCTGCAAGTTCTAAAAAAATTGTCTACGATTCTATAAGTTCATCTCTGTATTCTTGCGCAAAAAAAAAGTTCATCTCTGTTTTTTTTTCTCTCTCCTTCTTTTCTCATCACCAGATTTTTTTTTGAAAGGCATGCCACCAAATGATCAAAACAGTTTGCAGAAAACAACCAATACAAAGAATAAACCTGGATATGGGTATAGAGGTGTGCTTCGGTGCGCACCCTCTCCAAACTCGCGACTTATCGCCGAAGGGGTACGGTGGTCCCGATTTTGTTTTTTTTGTGCTGCCCGCCGAAACCCATATCCAAGCCCAGTGCAAGACTCGTATGGGTATACGGGGCCTGGGCGTATCTATACGGACGACCCCACGTGGGTGGGTCCCACGTGCTAAGCTAATCACCGTGATTAGCTCCCATTGCATGCATCGTTTTCATCGGCACGTACTCGGAGATCTGATCGAGCTGTTCCACGCCGTCGCTAGGTTGAACGCAAGCGGTTGTTGCCGGCCCGGCCGTCGGCGGTTGTTGCCGGCACGTCCGTCGCCGCCGGTGGTTGTTTCGCACGTCGACGCCGCCGACCGCGCGCGAAGCCCCCGCAGATCGACGACCTTGGAAAGGCGCGCCACCGGCTCGGCATCTTCCCCGCTAGGGTTTAAAATTACAGGTACCATGACTTCATCTTGTAGCATAGTAAGAGGAAGCAATTCTGCCGGTTTTTCAATTCTAATTATGGTCCAATACTACAGAATATGGAGAACTCTATATCTGGTATGATTGAGGAACAAAACGAGTACGTCGGCTATAATTCCGATGACTCTGAAATGGAGGATAATTTGCAGCACGAAGCCGGCTGGAGCGAAGATGAGTTTGATGTGAGCCACTATTTTTCATTTCGATTACCAGCAGTCCAAGCATCATCAAATTATATATGGTTCCTCATGTCATAATTTATGCAGATTGCGTACGATGAATTTGATAATGTTGACAACCATAGCGAACACACGGACGATCAAAATGATGAGAACCATGGTGAACACACGGACAGTCTAAATACTAGTGAGGTATGTGTAGTGACTCATACGGTGACATAAAATGATGCATGAAATGATGGCAACCGTAAAATTTACGGTTACTAAATTTCGAAATGCATTAATAAATTTCAGGAACAATTTGACACGCAGCTTGAGTACGACTATTACGGTGAATCTGACTTGGACACGGGCCACACCGATGATGTGGAAGGTGCATCGGTTCTCGAGGATTCTGTTGACATGAGCCAGGTTGTTATCTCTTTTTTATCAGTCTTATATAGCTGGAACACATAAATTTATAGTTTTAATTAATGCCTACGTTTTCTACTTGCAGGCGACGCCAAGCGCTAGTCAGCCTGAGAAACCACAGAAAGGTAGCAATGGCAATGAATATCCCGATAGTGATCGGGATTTATACTTGGATGATAAAAGAGATGACTTTTATTTTCGAAGCAGCAGCATATTCTTTCTACAACAGATATGCTAAAGATTATGGGTTCAGCATCCGGCTTGACCAGGTTAAGCGGTTTGATGATGGAGTAATTCGGTTAAGGCGTTTTGTGTGTTCCAGACAGGGCAGACGTCCCAAAAACCAACTGACCACGGAAGGCCGTGTATATAGGCACGGACACTGAGTCTCGCTGCGGCTGCAAGGCACGTTTGGTGGTCAAGTTTGATGGAAGAACTGGTTTCTGGGTTGTTGAAGATTTTCGTGACAAACATAACCATGACCCAGCTGAACCATGTCAGACTCCGTTTCTTCGGTCCCATAGGACGATCAACGACGCGCAGAGATCCGAGATATTATCAATGGGATCCATGGGAATCGGGAAGCACCTCATTATGAGAAAATTCATTGCGAGGCTCCGGTTCATTTGCTGGTGTTGGATTCACAAGAAAGGATTTGTACAACATGTGCTCTAGGGAGAGGAGGAGGCTGCTTTTCGACGGTGACGCTACCACAGCCATCCGCATTATGTCAAAGAGGAAAAAGAGGGACCCTGAATTTTTCTTTGAATATGACGTTGATGAAAAAGGCCGTCCGAAGCACATGTTCGGTGTGATTCCCGATCACGTAGGGATTACCAGGACTACGGAGATGTGCTTGGTGTTTGATAGCACATACAAGATGAATAAATATAAGATGCCATTTGTTCCTTTTGTGGGCTTGAACAACCACCGTAGGACAACGGTTTTTGGGTGTGCCATCCTTTCAAGTGAGAATGAACAAACATATGTTTGGCTTCTAAAGACTTTCCTCAAAGCGATGTGTCAACGAAGCCAAAGGCAGTAATCACGGATGCGGATGCCGCGATGATCGCCGCAATCGGCGAAGTATTTTCCGGTGTGCCGCATCGCATCCGCAGCTTCCACATTGAAAAAAATATGGAGATGCATCTACCTAACAAGTCACCGAACGAGTTCAGGACTCTTTTGTATTACACCACCTCGGAGCAAGTATTTGAGGAGCGATGGCATGCATTTTACAGAAAATGGCAATCCCCAAAAACCAGAACATGGATGAAGAGGATGTACACCAAGAGGAAACTTTGGGCTGCAGCGTATCTCTCTCAAGGATTCCGGCTGGGTATGAAAAGTAACCGGCGGAGTGAAAGTTTAAACTCTTGTCCGCACTTGCACCTAGATGGGGAAATGACAATTGTTGATATGATTATGCACTACGACAACGCAATTGTCCGTCTCCGTGAGAACGAAGCCCACGACGACCGCACGGCTTCACGAGACTACACCGGTGGCAATTACTAATTTCGAGAGAACTAGAGGTTGCTGCTGCAAAAATCTTCACTCCTGCTTGTGTTCTATATTATTCAAGGTGAGCTTTCAAAGATTGGCGGCATAGAGATCTTAGAAAAAATGCAGGCAGGGAGACTCAAACATCTTCATTGTGGCATGGAGGAATCATGTAAGGACCAGGTTCTACGTGGAATATAGACCCAAGGAGGCAGAAATTATAAGGTGCAGTTGTCAAAGGATGATTAGAAAGGGGATCCCTTGCAAGCACATACTCGCATGTGCTTGCATTTCTTGAAATTTACTGAAATTCCACAATGTTGTGCTCTACGACGATTCACAAAAAATGCCAGAGTTAGGGTTGCCATCTAAACGCACCAGCGACATGTTTGGGTGGGGTTGGTGCAGGGCGAGAGGAGCGGATGAAATACAGCAGGATGAATATTAAGGTATCACGAGGCTATGCATATTGCATTAAACAATTCGGAGGAATATGATCTCATGAACGAGTACCATTGATGGCATAATTTCTAGAAGAGAGGGGTATGCTAAAGGTAAAGCATATGGTCCCCTCGGGTCGGTGCATGAAAATGAAGATGCTAGTGGACCATGCGATATTGTTGTTGGTGATCCTTTGAAAGTGTCCACTAAGGGTGCACCTAGGCAAGAAGCGCAGAAATCTCCAATGACTAAAAATGGAAGACCACTAGGACCAAGGAGAAGGGCATAACAGAAGAAACCCAATATGCATATTTCATCCGAAGTAAGTTTTTCTGCCATTTTGTTTCATATACTTTAAAAGATTCATATGAGTTGTTGTGTAATTTTATGTATGTGAACATGTGCGGGAATGTGCTTGCAGCGAGGAAGGGTAGTTCTTTCATAGTTATCTAAAGGGCAGTAAATTTCCTTAATTATGAATGGGACGACTATAGCTTTGTATTTGATGGAGTTGTTAATGTTTGCAACGTATCGATGTTTTTATTTTGTACTCGATGTTCTTAATTCTCCGGTGTTCTTTTGTAAAAATGGCAAAAGACATTATATATTGTGAAGTAGGCATTTCCTTATAATCATCATAGCATGCATGTACAAAGATAAAAATAATTGCATACTTTCGATAATGGGAAATAAAATCAATGTTACAAAATTTTGTAGATAATCTTAACCGAATAAATATTGTTTACAACCGAAGACAATTAAAAATTCAATATCACATGTGTCCGGAAACCTTCACGGGAGCAAACCGAACAGATCACACTATCAAATTTATATGTTCTTGGTCTTTGCTAGCAATCTCACTTTGTTTTTCACCTTCTCAAGAATGTTGTGTGGTGATAAAACAATGTTTGCAACTGTACTTTCTCTCGATTCATCGACTGTGGCCTGCCAAAACATTATAAGGTGTTATACACATGGGTTGTTAACATTGTTAAAATTAACCGAGTGCATGGAACATAGTATAGCCAACCTGAGAAACCGGGCAAGTCATCTGATCTCCGTCCCGGTGCTCCATACATTGCAATACCCATAATCCGCATGAATTGCTGGTATATAATGTGACAAAATTTAAATGTGTCCGCATATACAAAACCGACTTTCTTTATGTGTAATGCAATATAGGTACTTACTCATCGGTTTGCTTAGGGATGTCATATCTTTTAATAGGCCATTCTTCGACATCCGGATATTCCGTGTCACAAGTATTGTTTGCTTGTTGTATGTCCTGTGAAATTTGCCCAATCTACGAAACAACAAATATATTACTGCACAGACATGAGAAAGTACACAAAGACATGTGTGTAGAGAGTGTAATACCAAGTCTTCCACAACTGATTTTGACACCCCTAAACCAAACGAGAGGATCAAGGACACTGGAATTCCTTCTTCTTTGTATGCATGACAACGGTTACGTAATGAGTTTTCCGTATGTTCGGTGCGAAAAATGTCTACAAGAGAAGGAAAAAACTTTGTCAATTATCATATTATTTTATTCTAATTTCGCATGAAACATTGAAAGAAAGTGCTGTTACCTTCTCACGCTTGAAATATTCATCCATAACCCTACCTAAGGCTCCTGGTCTTGTAACTACCTCATCTATATTTCTAATAGTGTATTTTTTCTGTATTGTTTTTCTCGCTTGTTCAAGGAGATAGTTTGTCCTCCATGCGGGACATAACATTCGATCGGACCCAACACGGAGAGACAAATACCCAATAGCAGCATCAATAATCTGATAGCAACAACAATATTTTCAAATTCAAATAGTTTAATTACGAGTATAACGCAAACTTTTGGTTTTGAAGACTTACACTATCAGATAGCCATTCGTGCGCAAGAACGACGTTAAGATTTTCTGAAGACAAGCTGGCGCCATATTCATTCTTGTACACTCCTTTAGATGCTTCTTTTGGTAGCTTGGATATTGTTTTAACATATAAAGTGGCAGCTTCTATTTCTTGCTGTGTTGGTACTGCCGAAGATACCCCAACTTCATGTTACGCAAACAACCACGATGCACATAATAGTAATAACATATGTGTTACGAGGTTGCAGCATCATTTATTTGCCAACAAAGAAATAACGAATAAATGGTGTTACCTTTCTTTACACGGCTTTGACGTTTTGCTCTAGGTTTCGCGACCACATATGGTGATCCATATTTTTGATTCGTCGTCCGTTTCCTTTTCCCTCCAACTTGTACCGCCGCTGCGTTTCTCCTTCTACCATTACTATTTGCACACTTTGCTTGTATTGCCCTTCTTCCTACTAGCCTCTCGTCCCATTGTTTCAACACTATGAGTACTCATAACTTCATGTTCACCGTCATGTAGGTCATCATCCTTCTGTCCAGCATTCACCTTGGTGGTAGATCTTGCGAAAATGTCATCCGGTATACGTATATCCGAGGATGATGCCGGTTTTGTGGTATCATTTAAGATAAAAGGATTATCTTGTGTACCCTCCAGTGTTACCGAGGTTTCCTGGTGTGACGTACACATTATCTCCTGCCTCCGGCACCCCATTATGCTTAGGAGGTGTGACAAACTTACCAGAAGTCTTTGTTACATTGCTAATTAAAGCATCTAACTCGTCGAACTGTTCTTGTACATGAATTCTTTCTTAGATGAATCATCGATGTGAATAGAAGTGTCTTCTTCCTCATCTCCTCCTTTATCCGACTCTGATCCTTCAACCGGTTTGTACATGACACCATTCTTATTTAGCATTTTTAGAACTTCCTGCAAAACAAGTAGTACCATAATTATTCATTACGATAATGTAAAACTTTCGTGTTCGTAAAATGTATGGCTCCTCACCTCTGCACATCTCTTTGGTACAAGTGCTAATTGTGTGTCAATGTGATCCGTCGGTTCCTTCTTCAAACTTTCCAATAGTATGTCCTTGTTACTACGCCTCTGTCTCGAACGTGTCGAACGTGACTGTTCACCATTCTGCGATGTGTTCTCGCTTTGTTTGCGCACCGGCATTGGCTTGAGGTGTAAGATCATTAATAATCTGCATGTCAAATTAGAAAACAAATGGCATAAATTAATATAACAACACAACATCGACTATGATATAATGTAGCTAGAAGTAGTGATAAAAAAACAAAACCTTCACTTTGCCTCTCCCACGACCATTTGCATAGTCGTACTGCGCGACCTCCTTTCGCTTCCGCTTCGGTCCAGTTTTTCATTAGTGGCCTAATAGACTTGTGTGGAATATACGTAGGATCATCCACGACTACCACCTTTTCCCAGTATAGTAGCTACAAACAACACATTTTAAATGAAATAAGTTTCAAATTGTCACATACATCAAATATAGTGCTAATCATGTTTGCATACCTGAGTGAGACAAAGATTTCCAACCGGCCATCCCCTACCTTTTGCTGCTGATCTTGTGTAAGCAGACAAATTATCGAGGAGGTAGCGCAATGTGAAGTGATTCCAGTTAATTTGAAATATTCTAGGAACATCCTCCACTAAACAATAGTGATCTCTATCGACTGTTTTTGGGCCAGATGGCGCCAGAACCGTGCCAATTAGCACAAGCACTGCTTTCCGCACAAAGTCATCATCGGAAGCTTTCTCTCTCGTATGTCAGCAATCAAGTCGGAAATAACTAGATTTCCACTAGACTTGCTGAGATAACTAGGCGGTATTTTCCTTCTACTTGTTAGACATTCTTGATCAATTATATCAAAAGCGGAAAAACCCTCATTACGTAGACCATAAATGCATTCTATGTCTACGAGAGGTTGCGATTATCGCTCCTGCCTTGTCTTGTACGACGAATGTCTCGGTTTTAGTATCATATAGCTCTATCATAAATCTAATCATATTTGTGCGCGTGGCGAAGGCTGGCGGTTGCAACATCGTCCGCAAACTAGTAGAGCTAAACCTCGCACGTTGAGGTCTCGAGAAAGTGGCTACGAGATTCGTCCACAATGTGTGGTCACAATAGACCGGGCCATCTAATTCATCCATTCCGCAAATAACATATACAAACAACAATTATTGCCGACATAGAAAATCTCCTAATAACCATCTACAGCGTAAATGTCAACCTAAAACTTACACGTCCGGCAAAGAATGAAGGTTTAGATCAAGCGCACTCTAGATCAAGTGGGCGAAAGGATCGATGATAAACGAGATTGCAAACGCGCGCACTGGAAGGCTGGAACACGGATGTTGCCGTCGTTAGATTGAGCTGTAGGCTCCGCCGACGAAAGGACTCCTATCTTCTCCGGACGGCGATGGAAGGCGACGTTGACTTGAAGAAGAAATCGTGGGTAGTTACACGTTGTGCGTCCGACGTGCCGCTAACTAGGGCATCTGCTGTTAATACTATAATTAGGCAAGCTCTCGATGGATATCTGGGCCAGCCCGTTAGTACCCAGCCCATACACGGAGGCCACTCTATGCATGTTTTTCTCAAAAAAAAAAAAAAACTCTATGCATGTGATAAGACAACTGCTTTGCATTCGGCGGACGAATCGATAACTTACTTCTCCCTCTCTCTTTTGGAGCAACAATATATACATGTTCAAAGGTGCTGATCACCTACAAGCATACCATGGTTCCGCATGGCACCACACAACAATGGCTTGTAGCTAGTACGACGGTGCAAAATATTTTTTAATTACGATTTCAATTGTTTGTAACGAAGAATTTTTTAAAAAATATGGTCTTTTTTGCACATTACTAGATCTGCAATGCACATAATTGACATATCTATAGTGCCACTCTCGAGTGGGGCATCAACAAATTTCACAATGCTACAACCCTCATACAACACTTGTAGAGAAATAAGCTGGATATAATTAATAAGCATTCACGATCGAACTCTTCACACATTGTCATAAAAGTGAGAAACCATT
The DNA here is from genome assembly GCF_022539505.1 of Lolium rigidum. Lineage (NCBI taxonomy): Eukaryota > Viridiplantae > Streptophyta > Magnoliopsida > Poales > Poaceae > Lolium > Lolium rigidum. The sequence continues at coordinate 218,343,407 of NC_061509.1, forward strand.
AAAAATGACATAAATGTGCACCATACTAAAAGTGTACCAACGGACATGACATAAACAAAAAAAATTAGATAGCTATAGTAGTCTTCATGAGCGAAGTCTGAACCGGGCTGCTCTCACACACGATCAAGCATAATCTTCAGACCACCTTCTCCTTGCTTACGGAACCAGAACACGTATTTCTGATTTTTCTTCATGCCATTCTGCCTCACCACATCCATCCAGTGTGATGTTATCATGGCACCTCCTTTTGGTACTCCTTTCACCGTTGACATGTTCATCACCATCGTAACTTCTGTAACATTGGCACCTGGAGAGTAAAGCTTTATGGTTCTTCGGTAGCTGAATATTGGGCGAGAATGTGCTTGAGGGTGAACCTCCTTGAGAAGTACTACACATAAATTTGACAGTCAATTATCGGCATATCTTGGTTAGTAGTAAGAAATGATGGAAATCAAAATTAATTACCATCTTTGCTTTATTCTTCACGACGTGTGATTTCTTGATGGTGCACACGTACAATGGAATTACAGGTAGGGTTTTCGCAACTAGTCGTTCGAGTGCATCAAAATCGTCATAATTCATCTTAACTCGATTTGCATACTCTATGAAAGCTTCAAAATCATACTCTTCCTCTTCTCCGGGACCTACATGTAATATTAAAAAACATAAGGGACATCAATTAATTCTAAATTAAGTTGTTCATAACATCGTGTTCTCATTGAGTGCCATAAACAGACTTACCCCTTATAATAGGCCTTTTCCTCCAATTCGGTAAAGCACGAAGGCTGGGCAGGCGTAGCAAGGAATGGCTGATCAATGTCAATGTTCTCATATGTCATATACGTACGATCAAATTAACCACTAGATCTAATTAAGTCGGCCGATATTTTTTTCCCAAGCGAACCAACCAAGGGAAGTAAGATTAGACGACCGAGATCTAACTTGGGCAGATCAAAGTAAAGACGATCTACCGCGTCTACATATGTTGTCGGGCAAGAGTTCATAAAAAAAATTAGGTGCATGGCACGAGGTGAGCGAACTATACTTACATCCATGGCGATGAGATCCGAGTCAGCTCGTAACCAACGTCTTCGAGGACGCGGTCGGCGTCCGGTCGTAGATCGGAGGAGGCGTTGAGGAGGAGGATAGATCGTTTGGGAATTAGATTTGAGGATTAATTAGTACGGCGGTTAAATACCTAAATAAAAGGCTGGGCCAGGATGGGCCTCAATTGCGGCCCACGAGGAGCATAAAGAAGCATACCACAAACGAAAAGATGGATCCCTCGGCCCGTTATCTCATCGGCATCTCCATCCTGCCTCCACCTACGAGTCGCCGCCGCCATGGTGATTTCGGCTATGGACGACATCGACCGCGTCGAACCCATGCACAACTCATCGGATGAGGTATGATTCTAAGTTAACGTCTTCATCTCATGGGATTCTAAATATCTTGAAGAGTCATCGGTATGTGCGAGTTCATAAGTTATGTCGAATTTAATATGTTTTCACGTTTTATTGTAGGAATCAATGCTGTGAGTGTGGTATTCGGGATGGCTGTGCCCGGTTTCAACATTGTCTACAAGCAAAAATTGTTCTCCTAGAAGAACTAAATTTTAAAAGAGAGGAGAAAATGAAGATTGATGAAGAATTGAGGATTGTCAAAGAGAAGCTCGGGGTGGCTCATGAGACAATTCGGAAGATGGAACAAGCATTGATGACTACCAACAAAAAAATAGAAACACTTCGGAGGAGAAAGGCCGAATCGAGTTGATGATGGCTGATATCATCGATGAACACAACATTAGTAAAAACGAAACAAAGGCGACAACAAGGTTGAAGATAAATAAGGTCAAAAAATATGCTCTCCAACGGGAATTGTGTCTTCGATACGCCTTGTGTGCTATAATTATTCTAGTAGGCTGTTATAATCGCGATGTCGGGGCTTTTAAAATGCTCGGCCTAGATGTTATGGTTGGGCAACGATCAATTACGTAATGTGATCATGTCCGAGAAATAAAAATTTCTTTTTCGACGGTGAAAAGCTGATGAGGAGAAGTACATAGCATAATTACCTCTTACAATAATTAAAATGCAGAAAATATAAGGTCCGCACACAATACTACAAATGCGAGATAAAAATGCAGATAAAAATATAGAGGACATGCCTCGTCGTCTACTTGGAACGTTTGTACGACGACTGCGCCTCGTCGTCGTCCGGGCGCCCCCGTTTGCGAAGCCTTCTCCGACGAGGAGCTGTCGTCCGACGAGGTGGACTCCGACGAGTCATCTTCGACGAGGAGTACTCCGAAGAGCCGTTGTACTCCTCCTCCTCGTCCGTCACCTCGGCCCGCGCCCGCGCCCGCGCCACGGCTGCCTTCTTCGCGCGAGCCTTCTTTTCGCGGCCGCCTTCTCATCGGCGGCCAAGGCCTCCTCCAGCCGCGCCCACTTCGCGTCGGAGTCCTCGTCCTCTTCCGCGTCGTCCACGGCATGTTCCTCCGCGTCCGCGTCGTCGGCGGCGCCCTCCTCCTCGTCCGCGTCGTCGGCGTCGTCGGGCTCCGAGCCGTCGGGCTCCGAGCCGTCGGGCTCCGAGCCGTCCGCGGCGTCCTCCTCCTCGTCAGCACCGTCCGACTGATCGGCGCTCCGCGGTGGTTCCCTTTCCCACCAGTGGCGCCACCCAGGCGGCTTTCCGTCGCCGTCGGAGTCGGACGGCCGGGAAACGTCACTCATGGTCGCGCCGCGGGTGTTTGACGACGGTGGGGAGCGGGTGCGGAAGATATGCGAACCGCTAGCGTTGGCACCGTACTTGTATGCAAGGCAACGCGGTAATGGTAGAGGGCGGCCGTTGCCATTCCGGTGTTCTACGAGCCGCGACGCCTCGGATCGTGCGCGCGTGGTTTCTAGTTACGAGGCGCGTGGTAATTTCCGCCCGCGCGGCGCACGTACACCGTGGCACTTTCTTCTCACTATGGTTTAAACAGGCTCTAAAGGTAGGGTAAACGGCCTCATTTCTAAGCTTTTGAATTTTTATGGTGTGTTGTTGTAGCACGGACTGTAAAAACATTGATATTTAGAGCTAGATAGTACAAACCTTACATAGGAATTCCATCACACGTACGATACCGAAGCACACAACAAATCCCGGGCCCACGAGACACGACAACAAGACATAGATAATAAAACAGCTCTAAAAACAACGATAAAGATGAGGCAACGCCGTCGTCCCTCCTAGGATGTTCATTCCCCTTGCTCCTCCTTCGCTGTTTTAGTCCTCCTCATCACCAGACGGGGCCGTCAACGTGGTAGCGGTATGGGAGGCGGTGCATGTTGAAACGGTCGGGAAAGATGACGTGGAAGTTGGTGAAGATATTGTAGGTAGTGAAAGCGATAAACTCACAACCACACCAGAACACCTGCCCGAGGAGGTGGTGCGCGTCGAAGGGGTTCCTGAAGTGGACGAAGAGGCCTATCTCATGGTTGTTGTTGCCGTCGAAGTGGGACTCGATCGTGTACATGGGCGGCGAGCCTAGAGGGAGGTTGAGGTGGCGGTAGCCCTGCGAGAGAAAGATCTCGGCTAGCGCCCTGTCGCTCCTCCACCTCGATATCGCCCGGATGCGCGGCTCGTTCTCCACGATGACACCCTCCGGCCACTCCCTCTCGCGCACGGTGGCCGGGCGACGGTAAGTTGGGCCAAAGAACTCCATGGTGGCGGCTAGGGTTTGGTGTTTACGTGGCTAGTCCACGGATGCGGTGGTAGATGGATGAAGCGAGAAGAGTGCGTGAGATGTGTGAGAGAAGAGGAAGAAGAGGTGCCCTTATATATAGACGGGGAGTTTGTAAAATTCACTTAAATAATGCACACAAATTTCACTTTAATACTGATGCCGGCCAACTCGATGGCACGGCGAGACGAGGGCAACCTGCGAGGACGATGTCACGGTGCTTGAAACGGTGGTTGGCATGCATGAGAGCGTGGCGCGGGTAATTTAATAGCGTGCTTGCATGGCGCATGCATGTAAAGGTGGTGACCTGATCGAGGGCTGCGGCGGGCGGAGGCGAGGCCTAGACGGGCCGATTGGCAATGCTTTGACGCGCGAGCGGCCCGGCGGTTCTATCTCTATCTCTGCCTTTCTCAAATTAAACAACCTATTACGCCCTAAAAAACCGTGTGACATTAGAAATAGTCTGAATTACAAACAATTGTACGAATTAAAAATAGTCGGAAAGTAAGAAGAACATAAACTTTTTCCTAGGTACAGCCGCCACCTCCACCTCGGTCTCCTCCATAGATTGGGTTCCCCCTCTTCGGTCGGCTTCGTCGGTGTCGGGAGGAGTGGGGAACCCGATCTATGCGTGGAGTTTTTTAAAAAGTAGTGTTTTCGAGTTGATTATGTTAGGTTTTTGGTAGTCATTTTTTGTTGGTTTCACCCAAGGGTTGTGGGCCCACTTTGTGGCACAGGTAGAGCCGTTTTGCACGTAAACCATGTGTGCGGGCTCCCGTGAGGTAGCTAGGCAAGGAGCACATGATTTCTTCCATGGATGGTGATGTAAGTGGTGTTTGGATGCCATGGTGAAGCGAGATCCCAAAAGATGGGACCACCATGCACACGCGCCGTCGGACGATCCATTGTTTTGACACCTCGTTACGACGAGAACCACTGTATTTCGGGGGTCTACACCACATGAACATGGGCATTCACACATGCACAACCCTAAACCCATGGCTAGGAGTGGGTGGGGTGACATGGTGCACCAGTGCCCACCACATGGGGTCACCCAAGGGTTGTGGGCCCACTTTGTGGCACAGGTAGAGCCGTTTTGCACGTAAACCATGTGTGCGGGCTCCGTGAGGAAGCTAGGCAAGGAGCACATGATTTCTTCCATGGATGGTGATGTAAGTGGTGTTTGGATGCCATGGTGAAGCGAGATCCCAAAAGATGGGACCACCATGCACACGCGCAGTCGGACGATCCTTTGTTTTGACACCTCGTTACGACGAGAACCACTGTATTTCGGGGGTCTACACCACATGAACATGGGCATTCACACATGCACAACCCTAAACCCATGGCTAGGAGTGGGTGGGGTGACATGGTGCACCAGTGCCCACCACATGGGGTCACCCAAGGGTTGTGGGCCCACTTTGTGGCCTGGGTAGAGCCGTTTTGCACGTAAAACCATGTGTGCGGGCTCCCGTGAGGTAGCTAGGCAAGGAGCACATGATTTCTTCCATGGATGGTGATGTAAGTGGTGTTTGGATGCCATGGTGAAGCAGATCCCAAAAGATGGGACCACCTTGCACACGCGCCGTCGAGACGATCCTTTGTTTTGACACCTCGTTCGACGAGAACCACTGTATTTCGGGGGTCTACACCACATGAACATGGGCATTCACACATGCACAACCCTAAACCCATGGCTAGGAGTGGGTGGGGTGACATGGTGCACCAGTGCCCACCACATGGGGTCACCCAAGGGTTGTGGGCCCACTTTGTGGCACTGGGTAGAGCCGTTTTGCACGTAAACCATGTGTGCGGGCTCCGTGAGGTAGCTAGGCAAGGAGCACATGATTTCTTCCATGGATGGTGATGTAAGTGGTGTTTGGATGCCATGGTGAAGCAGATCCCAAAAGATGGGACCACCTTGCACACGCGCCGTCGGACGATCCATTGTTTTGACACCTCGTTCGACGAGAACCACTGTATTTCGGGGGTCTACACCACATGAACATGGGCATTCACACATGCACAACCCTAAACCCATGGCTAGGAGTGGGTGGGGTGACATGGTGCACCGGTGCCCACCACATGGGGTCACCCAAGGGTTGTGGGCCCACTTTGTGGCACTAGGTAGAGCCGTTTTGCACGTAAACCATGTGTGCGGGCTCCCGTGAGGTAGCTAGGCAAGGAGCACATGATTTCTTCCATGGATGGTGATGTAAGTGGTGTTTGGATGCCATGGTGAAGCAGATCCCAAAAGATGGGACCACCATGCACACGCGCCGTCGAGACGATCCATTGTTTTGACACCTCGTTACGACGAGAACCACGTATTTCGGGGGTCTACACCACATGAACATGGGCATTCACACATGCACAACCCTAAACCCATGGCTAGGAGTGGGTGGGGTGACATGGTGCACCAGTGCCCACCACATGGGGTCACCCAAGGGTTGTGGGCCCACTTTGTGGCACAGGTAGAGCCGTTTTGCACGTAAACCATGTGTGCGGGCTCCCGTGAGGTAGCTAGGCAAGGAGCACATGATTTCTTCCATGGATGGTGATGTAAGTGGTGTTTGGATGCCATGGTGAAGCAGATCCCAAAATATGGGACCACCTTGCACACGCGCCGTCAGACGATCCACTTGTTTTGACACCTCGTTCGACGAGAACCACTGTATTTCGGGGGTCTACACCACATGAACATGGGCATTCACACATGCACAACCCTAAACCCATGGCTAGGAGTGGGTGGGGTGACATGGTGCACCGGTGCCCACCACATGGGGTCACCCAAGGGTTGTGGGCCCACTTTGTGGCACTGGGTAGAGCCGTTTTGCACGTAAACCATGTGTGCGGGCTCCGTGAGGTAGCTAGGCAAGGAGCACATGATTTCTTCCATGGATGGTGATGTAAGTGGTGTTTGGATGCCATGGTGAAGCAGATCCCAAAAGATGGGACCACCTTGCACACGCGCCGTCAGACGATCCATTGTTTTGACACCTCGTTCGACGAGAACCACTGTATTTCGGGGGTCTACACCACATGAACATGGGCATTCACACATGCACAACCCTAAACCCATGGCTAGGAGTGGGTGGGGTGACATGGTGCACCAGTGCCCACCACATGGGGTCACCCAAGGGTTGTGGGCCCACTTTGTGGCACTGGGTAGAGCCGTTTTGCACGTAAACCATGTGTGCGGGCTCCCGTGAGGTAGCTAGGCAAGGAGCACATGATTTCTTCCATGGATGGTGATGTAAGTGGTGTTTGGATGCCATGGTGAAGCAGATCCCAAAAGATGGGACCACCTTGCACACGCGCCGTCAGACGATCCACTTGTTTTGACACCTCGTTCGACGAGAACCACGTATTTCGGGGTCTACACCACATGAACATGGGCATTCACACATGCACAACCCTAAACCCATGGCTAGGAGTGGGTGGGGTGACATGGTGCACCAGTGCCCACCACATGGGGTCACCCAAGGGTTGTGGGCCCACTTTGTGGCACTGGGTAGAGCCGTTTTGCACGTAAACCATGTGTGCGGGCTCCCGTGAGGTAGCTAGGCAAGGAGCACATGATTTCTTCCATGGATGGTGATGTAAGTGGTGTTTGGATGCCATGGTGAAGCAGATCCCAAAAGATGGGACCACCTTGCACACGCGCCGTCGAGACGATCCTTTGTTTTGACACCTCGTTACGACGAGAACCACGTATTTCGGGGTCTACACCACATGAACATGGGCATTCACACATGCACAACCCTAAACCCATGGCTAGGAGTGGGTGGGGTGACATGGTGCACCGAGTGCCCACCACATGGGGTCACCCAAGGGTTGTGGGCCCACTTTGTGGCACAGGTAGAGCCGTTTTGCACGTAAACCATGTGTGCGGGCTCCCGTTAGGTAGCTAGGCAAGGAGCACATGATTTCTTCCATGGATGGTGATGTAAGTGGTGTTTGGATGCCATGGTGAAGCAGATCCCAAAAGATGGGACCACCATGCACACGCGCCGTCGGACGATCCATTGTTTTGACACCTCGTTCGACGAGAACCACCGTATTTCGGGGGTCTACACCACATGAACATGGGCATTCACACATGCACAACCCTAAACCCATGGCTAGGAGTGGGTGGGGTGACATGGTGCACCGGTGCCCACCACATGGGGTCACCCAAGGGTTGTGGGCCCACTTTGTGGCACGGGTAGAGCCGTTTTGCACGTAAACCATGTGTGCGGGCTCCGTGAGGTAGCTAGGCAAGGAGCACATGATTTCTTCCATGGATGGTGATGTAAGTGGTGTTTGGATGCCATGGTGAAGCGAGATCCCAAAAGATGGGACCACCATGCACACGCGCCGTCGGACGATCCCTTGTTTTGACACCTCGTTACGACGAGAACCACTGTATTTCAGGGGTCTACACCACATGAACATGGGCATTCACACATGCACAACCCTAAACCCATGGCTAGGAGTGGGTGGGGTGACATGGTGCACCAGTGCCCACCACATGGGGTCACCCAAGGGTTGTGGGCCCACTTTGTGGCACGGGTAGAGCCGTTTTGCACGTAAACCATGTGTGCGGGCTCCCGTGAGGTAGCTAGGCAAGGAGCACATGATTTCTTCCATGGATGGTGATGTAAGTGGTGTTTGGATGCCATGGTGAAGCAGATCCCAAAAGATGGGACCACCATGCACACGCGCCGTCGGACGATCCATTGTTTTGACACCTCGTTCGACGAGAACCACGTATTTCAGGGGTCTACACCACATGAACATGGGCATTCACACATGCACAACCCTAAACCCATGGCTAGGAGTGGGTGGGGTGACATGGTGCACCGGTGCCCACCACATGGGGTCACCCAAGGGTTGTGGGCCCACTTTGTGGCACAGGTAGAGCCGTTTTGCACGTAAACCATGTGTGCGGGCTCCCGTGAGGTAGCTAGGCAAGGAGCACATGATTTCTTCCATGGATGGTGATGTAAGTGGTGTTTGGATGCCATGGTGAAGCAGATCCCAAAAGATGGGACCACCATGCACACGCGCCGTCGGACGATCCATTGTTTTGACACCTCGTTCGACGAGAACCACCGTATTTCAGGGGTCTACACCACATGAACATGGGCATTCACACATGCACAACCCTAAACCCATGGCTAGGAGTGGGTGGGGTGACATGGTGCACCGGTGCCCACCACATGGGGTCACCCAAGGGTTGTGGGCCCACTTTGTGGCACTGGGTAGAGCCGTTTTGCACGTAAACCATGTGTGCGGGCTCCCGTGAGGTAGCTAGGCAAGGAGCACATGATTTCTTCCATGGATGGTGATGTAAGTGGTGTTTGGATGCCATGGTGAAGCAGATCCCAAAAGATCGGACCACCTTGCACACGCGCCGTCAGACGATCCTTTGTTTTGACACCGTATTTGAGGGGTGTACACCACATGAACAAGTGCATTCACACATGCAAATTGCAAAACTCATGGCTTGAAGTGTGTTAAATGACATGGTGCACCACTGCCAGACAATATAGGGTCATCCCGGGGTTGGTCAAAAAAGTGCCGGAAACGGGCTCCAAAGGTAGGGTAAATGGCCTCATTTCTAAGCATGTTTTTTTCGACCTTGTCTAAACGACCCAAATAAATTTCCTAGACATCTACTTGATATGTATACACTTGTTTTTGAAGATTTTATTTTTTTTAGATTTTATCTGAAATTTTTAGGAATATTTGAATATACGGCAATCTGATTGGCTGGACTCCTTTTTTTTTCTGAACACGGGTGGGGGTTCCGGGCGGGCACGCTAGATGGGCTGTTGGGCCGTGTTGCGGTCCGGCCTTGTGCCCGTTGTGCAATGCGCCGGCCTAGGCCTGCATGCGCGGGAAGCGACGACGACGGCATGCATGCGCCCGCAGCGGTGACTCAGCTATGCATGCATCGCCACGACGTCGCCATGAATGAGCCAGCAAGCCCCGTTTCGGTGCGGTCGATTCAGGCTGATAGCGGACGCGCCGCCCCGTTTCGGTGTAAAACGACAACGACACGGGACACCCCCTCGATTAATGTGCGAAGCGGCAACGGCTACATGCACGCGTCACTCGCGTCGTTTCATCGCCAAACAACAATCTTCGTCTCCCACACCACATTTTTCTAGCCTATTTATACGTCTACATTCCTCTCCCACACACCACCCAGCTCCACTCCAGACACGACGCCCTTCATCCTTTCCTAGAATGCCAAAGCACCACCAGAAGATGCAGTACGTCGGACCGACCTTCGTTCGGCCACCTACCGTGCCGGAGCTGCGCTACCCGCCGGGCGTCCTCGTCGAGCGCACGCTCCGTGTGTGGGCGCAATCCAGGTGGAGGAGCCCCGTCGAGCTCGCCGACGCATTCTTCACCGCCGGCTTCGCCCACCTCCCACCGGGATCGCCGCCGATGTTCCACCTCGACGAGGTTCGTGACGGCGTTACCCTCAAGTTGCTCACGGTCACCCTCACCAACCCGTGGGACGCGTACGAGCTCCTCGGCCAAGTGTTCCGGTGCGGCTGCGAGTCAATCTTCTTCACGACGTACAACATCTTCACCAACTGCGAGTGCATCTTCCCCACCGAAAACCAGATGCACTGCCTCCCCTACGAGGAGTGAGGTGTTGATGACGTACGGTGGTCGAGTAGCGCCGGCCAGGGTGGAAGAAAGTTGAGGAGGAATTTCGTGAAGCTTGTCATGCACGTTTCTCTACTTTTTAGTTTTATCGTGTTTATTTAAAATGCCGTGTTTTTATATATTGTACCGTGTCGTGTCCCTGGACTTATCTATGTAACGACGGTGGTACTTGTTTACATCCTTATTTATGTAAGTGACATATTTATGTAATCTAAGTGAGTCTCTATGTGTGTTCAGATCTGTTCGTCCTCAAATGACTACTATTTCTTGTACCAAATTGTTTACAAAACCCAACAAAAAAACAAAAAAATTCTAATCCACTAAGACTAGAATTTTAGCTATTTTCAATTTTTTAAGTTGTTATTCATATATATTACAAATTTAGTGTTAAGATTCATATTGAATTATCTATTTCATATTCAATTAGTGAATTAGTGAATTGTATATAATAGACTACACAAAGATCCGTGTGTTGAAAAATGTACAAACATGGATTTAATAACCTAACGAAAGTGATAAAATAACTATAGATACCTTTATTACTTGAGATGTCAACATGTATCTATCCGTCCCACTTGGTTACCGGACTACCCCTGCGAGACGACTTCCCACGAGGTGTGCGGTTCGAGTCGCGGCAACACCCATTTTTTGCTTCATTTTTTTTGATATTTAATATGTACCACCTCAACTAGCCTAATGGGCCTAATTTGGTTGGAGATGGCCCATTAGTCAAATCTAGATTGGGCTATCCGCTGCGATTATTGTTGTCTGTTAAATGAGATAGTTGTTCCTGTTTTATATGTAGCCTAATGGGCCTAATTGGATGGAGTTGGCCCATTAGTCATGTCTAGATTGGGCTGCATGTCTCGTTGTGAGTGTTGTAGCTGTGAAATGAGCTATTTGTTGTTGTTGACTGAGAGATTTGTTGCTTGTCAAGTATCACATAAGATAACAACTCCACCCTACGCCAACACGCCGTCTTTATTTTAGATTACCGGAGGTTTTCCCCCATTTCCACTGGAAAATACCGTATCAATTATGTACAAATCGTACGCAACACAACCGAGCAAAGCCGACACATGATTTCCTATAATCAAACGCTTACTTTGGCAAAATCTTTGTCACTTGGTGAATTGAAGCATGGCGGTTGTGCTAGTGTGTCCTACCTATCTGTTTGACCCCATGTAATGGATTTAGATGGCGGTTGTTTTCGGTGTGTGATCAACTGCTCTAAACCTGTTCCAGGCTATCCCGGTACATCGGAGTTGGTTGGGATGGCAGCCAATCTACCCGAGTAAACCCTGTTTTCGTTTTATTTTGTTGGTGTCTAGTTTTAATCCTGTAATACACTTGGCTTCTTTTTCAATGAAATTGGGGCTGGGGGCAACCCGTGTTGATCTAAAAAAAAAAATCTTTGTCACTACATCATGCTAACGAGGCTAGATCAACAGCGACAAATAGAACATGCTTACCTAGCATCCAAGCACACAACACGGCCAAGCATGCACAACACATCGGCATATGTAGTAAGCACATCATACACATGCTTAAACACTAAGCATACTTAATTAGAAACATAGTTCACACATACTTAAATAGAAACATAGTTCACAACGAGCATTAACCAAGTTTTAACACCACAAGCACGACGAGTTTAACATAAACACACAACTAAAGAAAGAGGCATCGGGTAGGCGGGCGGGTCGGCAGGCGAGTAGGCGGGCAGGTCGGCACCATCCTCCGCATGCTCCTACTGCCGGGGCGTACTTCTTGAGGAACAGGCCGTAGGCGGCATGCTTGGCCCCGATGTGTGCGGGTGTGCGCCCGCTGCCAACACCGAGTGTAGGTGGCATGCTTCGGTACATGCCGAGGAAGTCCGTCGGCATTTCCTTGCGGCTGCACCAGGGGCACTTGAACCTCCCTGGGCCAAGAAGGTAGCGAATCTCCCCAGACCTAAGCCTGCGGAGAACATGCCTGCTCTTCCGGTCCCTATCCTCCCGGTCAGAACCGACTTCATCCGAAGGATCGTCCTGTTAGATGAAGTAAATTAGGTTAATTAGCTGCTATTGCATATAAACAATGTAATGACTATAAATAGAAAAGGAATGAAAACAATGCAAAGTAATTATTTGTATAAATGCACTTAGTTAGTAACTATACATACCATATCTAATTTAAACAAAAACTAGTGTTTGGAATGGAACAAGTGGCAATACCATCACGAGAAGAAAAACACTATATATGTCTAGATGCTTGGAGAAAGGTATACTTGATACCGGAAAGGATCCAGAGGATCCAATCCATCAATATGCATGCTCAAATCACACCAATGAGCAGATGCTCAAAAGGTATTAGTCATCACTTCGTATAGACCAAGTGATGGTAGCAATATTTGAGGCAAACAAAAACTTGGAGTGCCCAGTAGATGAAGATATGCAAAATAGTATGAAATACAAGCATATCCAAGTATAAACCAGATACACACAAAGCTTTGACAGCCACATACACCACCTAGCACCACCTAGCTATTAAACCATCAGAAACCCTTATTTTCTTCATAAAACAATCATAGTGGCATTCATATGTATGATACCCTACTGTGAGGATCTCTATTAATAAAAACCAACAGTTTATAGGTGAGCAACCAATAGCAGTACCAAGAGCTACTGAGGTCACATCAAACCTAGTAAGCCACAGCCATAGCATCAATCATCATAATATGGACAGATTTAGATTGTGATGAATATTAATCCAACAATAGTTGGCATCCATCCATTCTTCTCAAACAAATTGAATCATTACCAATACACAGTTCATCAATAAAGAATTCCGGTGAATATCCTTACACAGCAAGCAACCATAGTTCAATTATTAACAATAACAACACCAAATGATCAAGTTTACGGTAGCATGACTTGCACATGACACTCTAGTGAAGGCAAAGCTCCAGTCAAGAAATCAAGGCTTCCATGCGATGATTAACGAGGCAACATCTCGCTAGTATTGGAGCCACATTTATGATAAACTTCTTTGTCCATACAATGTAGTAGCGGTTAATCTAAAACCTGTCTAGACATCAATTGCAAGCGAGGCACAATTGATAAGTGAATCATCCAGTGCGTAGATCCATATAATTGCTAGGAACCAGTCATAATAGCAAGCTAATCAAACTAGATAGCCTTATTTATGAGCGAGATAGGGATTACAGGGAACCCAACCAAGCAAGAACCTCGGATGAACACTTGAGCAAGCTCAAATTCATCTCCGGAACTACTAGAAATATCAAAATGGCTTGGTAGTACAACAAATTCACAGCATATAGATTAGCCAAATCCACGGATTTCGTACAAGCTTGCGAGCGAGCAAGGCATTCATGCATGTCGTCGGGGTCGGCGGAGAAATTTACCTCGGACGGGTCGGCGGAGTCGGATTCGTCGAAGGTGGGCACGTCGTCGGGGCTGTTGATCTTTTCCCCGCCGCCTTCCTCTCCTGCCTCTCGCGGTTCTTCCGATTCTTCTTACGGCGCCGCCGCTCCGCGCCTCGTCTCGTGCGCACGCTTCTTGCTCGCCGGTGCACCCACCGTCCTCCGGCCCCAAGCGGAGCTCGGATCCGGGGCAGCTCCGCCCGCCGATGAAGCGGCCAGCCGGGTTTCCTCAACCGCCGCCTCCTTGCCCTTCCCCTCCTTCCCCTTCCCCCTCTCCATGGACGAGCGCGAACGAGCACGAGAGCGAGCTCTGCTGTTCTTGACCTAGGGTTTTTTGCCCGATTTGGGGATTGCTTTTGCTTTGGATAGATGTGGTGAAGAGGACAGGGGAGAAAGACATTTATATGTCGGCGGTTCCGTCGTGGCCGCGCGTGGACACGTAGGCGTATAATACATAGAGGTATGGGTCATACGGGCTTGTACGTGGGCTGATACGAACCCAGCCAAACCCGAAGTCCACAGGAAATGACGATCATGCCCCCAGACCCGAATCGGTATGACCGAATCCTAACCGTCCACGTCTTTTCGCGGTTTGGCGAGTTTGTGGTGGGTGCGTACGGAAGCAAAAACGATGGGTATATGGCTCAATGTCGATGTAGGTTCCTTGACTTGCAGCTTGCAACACTCAGCCGCCCCCTCTTCTTCAACTTATGTGCTGACTGCTCACGCTTAGATCAGATCCAATGAAAACTTGAAGAGTTGAATACCTCAAGAACATATCTAAGAAGATAATAATTGGAGATGCATGAAGTGGTTAGATCCATGCATACATGCTATTTAGCAGGCTAACAACGAATCAATTGAGGTGAGATTAGGGGATGTGAGAGACGTACCATCTCACATCTCTGAGGGTATTGCCCCGAATGTTGAGGATGGAAATAGAGGTGATTGGGGAACATAATAGCACTGTTTGTCTCCATCAATGGGCAGCGGCGACCTCAGAATTGGAAGGGTGGCGGCACTGCTTTGATTGGAAAAATTGGGGGCACCAGGGAGGAGACAAGTTGGTGTGAGTTCAGAGGAGACGATGGTGCAGGTCTGTTGTACTAATACCTGGGCCAGGGCCCCTGCCTCCGGAGGGCCTGGGGCGGTCGCCCCGTTGCCCCCCTTATGGGACGGCCCTGGCCGTGCCTCCCGCTCGCCGGCTACGACCGCCACCACCCAACAAAATCGCGCAAGATGAGCCGACGAGGGCGTACATACAAACTACTCCCATATATATGTACGAGGCTTTTTACGGTAGGTACTGGAGAATACTAACCGTCTAGGACGACAAATCCAATGGTTCAGTTTAATCAATACTACTTGATTTGAAGAGTAGTATTTTTTCACCCAAGGGCAGATTCGGTAAGGGCAAAAACACTAACCCATCTAATAAAGGAAACTTTCCTCTGCTTAACACATTCCATATATGGGATCAATGTATTGGATCTCTTTACGTTCATAGAGATAGAAAATACTAAACTAGTTTCTTGTGTATCTCTAACTAACGGGGGTGGAGGAATATTTACATAGAGTGCCTAAATCTTGATCCAGAACTTACAATTGTTAATATGTGTATACAAATTAATCAGAACGATAATAATTTATGCACTGCTTGCTATTAGAGTAAATTTTGGCACCGATAGTTTTGCAAAAAAAATGTTTTGCACGGATAGGTTCTGTGGTTTTGGTTGACGAGATTTGATGAATCCTTGGTTGATTCATGATTAGCAAAACAAATTTTATAATAGTTCAAAACCCCATTGCAATGAAGATGCAGTTCGATCTAAATGGTAGTGGTAAGTTTCGCCGGCTTTTAGACCAGATGGTTCTTGGTTTGGGTCACCAATATTTTTTTGCTAGTTATTGTATTTCAAATCATGTGATATTTTTTTATTTATCTAGAGCATATGGCTTGTTATATCATATCTATACATTCTTATATCCATCCGGTGATTGTGCCTTCACCGCCTCCTACTGAGCCGTTGTCGCCGATGCCAAGGTCGACGTAGTTGCATCCCGTTCTCCGACCATGCAATACCGACAGACAAGGGCGGTGCCATCGCTCTCAAGTCGTTGTGTGATTCTTCGAGGGAAAGTGCGAGCTTTGGGTTGTAGTCGGGGTTGTTGGCAGATCGCAATAACACATGGCCCCTGATGTTCTCCAACCAAGGCTCCTCCTTGGCCTTCTTCATAGGGGGGGGGGGGGCTGCTTCCTTCTTCGGGCAGCAGAAGGTGATTTTACCTTGAGGTGGCGATGGCTGTCGTGTTGGCTCATGAAAGACAATGTCGCATGGTGCCACCCTCTTCCTTGGCGGGGAGATCGAATCCTCCTTCAGCTCTCACTTAGGGACGACAAAGGGCGGGGTGTGTAGAGCGGGGGACAAAAGGAGAGCCACCGAAGATGACAAGGTTGGTGTCGTCCTCCTCAAAGCATGCCGTGTCTCTGCACGTGGTGCGGAAGGTGGTGGAAGAGGCATAGGCACCCCGTCGCCCTAGACATGGGCGATGGAAACATCGAGGGTGCACCCAGGAATACCACACGAGCATTCATGGCCCTCATGGTTCTATTGTCTACATTGTTGGCATCCCAGAGAGGGCAGTGTGCTCCGTGTCCACCAATGCCTCCTCTCAGTTGCGGTAGAGATCCCACACTACGTCTACTTTCAAATTATAGGCCAAGGCCCTTCACGGCCACGCCACCGCAGTTGCGGCCGCTTCCATTACCGCCCCGCGATATCATCGGCCTTATTAGCGTGCACCATTGCTTAGAGTGGGAGAGATAGGAGGTGGCGCTTTTGGGTTGTGGGAATGTGAGTTGAGAGGGAGGCGCCATGGCTTATTTAAGCTTGAGACACATTAACACCGCCGCAACGATGTCTGGACACCCCGCTTGCCGTCACCCGAGGAACCGACACCGTATTAATCAAAATTGACCAGCACTAAATTAGGATGATCAAGTGCTATACCGATGATATGGCTGGTCCGAATGTCGGTAAATGACGTGGCGTTGACAACGACTTATGTTCGGCGCTCCGCAACATCCTATTGGGGATTGTGCCGGTATGGTATTAGGAATAAGAAAAAGTATTTCGTAAAGAGATAAATTTCGGTACGGACCCAAATTGCCAAATTTTGGTGATTTCAAAAAAATTGGATTTCAGTATTTAAAATTCGAACATAATTTATCCAGAATTTACATGATCTCCTGGAATTATTTAAAATAAAAGATGATTAATAGAAGTTGCAGCCTTGGAGTATCTACTAAAAAACAGTACTGAAAAATCATCTTTGGCTGAACCCGAGTGTCAGAACAGGATACAACCATACATCCAGAAAATGGTCATAGATTTTTGTGGATGTGTAGGATTAAAATCTTGTGGACAAAATAATGGTCGTGGAATAAATGGAGTCAATGCATCCTTCCTAAGTAGTACTAAATATTAAAGGTCGCTTCTTTGCCGAGTGCCTAACATGTTTTATCTAAAAAAAGGCCCCAAACTGGCTGGTCTGGGAATGGAACCTAGGACACAAAGTAGGAAAAGCGCGCAACCTTGCTACTGAGCTAAGTGTTCGTTTGTTGATAACTATACCACGCCACGCCTTTTGAGATGAGAAAAAAATCCATTTTTTACATCTTTGCCATGCGCTTACACTAGGCAAAGGCTTCTTTGCCGTGCGTTTTTCAAAAACACTAGGCAAAGGCTGCTTTGCCGTGCAACACAGCTGCGCGCACGGCAAAGGATGAGGCACGGCAATGCCCAACGCCTTTGCCGTGCACCAAGTCTTTGCCGTGCGGTGTGTTGGGCCATTGCCGTGCACCTTTCTTTGCCGTGCGGCCTCTTCCATCATTACCGTGAATCGTATCTTTGCCGTGCGCTTGTGTCTATCTTTCCCGTCGCTAAGGTCTTTGCCGTGCGTTTTTATCTGTGCGCACGGCAAAAAAATCTTTGCCGTGCGGGGACACACGGCAAAGAAAGGTTGCACGGCGACGCCTATTTTTCCCGTAGTGTCTCAACCATCTTTGTGTTTGGGTTTGTCTGAGTTTGGAGGAAGGAGGCTGTACCAAAGCAAACGTCTCAGAGAAAATGGATGGTGCATGCATGTGAAATTAATCTTCGTCCACGCGAGCTGAGAACAAAGATCCAAATATCCGATGCATCACACTTGCCATAAGACTATACGTGTGCTCAATATGCATTGCAGTGGGTTATGAATCGATTTTCCGTGTTGGCGTTCGTTGTTCATGTAATGTTCCGGGAGATGCACACTTGTCGTGATGGATCCACGTATTTTACCGTGACTTAGCGACCGATCCCAAGCATTTGATATGCTGCTTGCTGCATGCTTCTCTTCATCTCTATATATACTCTTCCACTACATCGGGCAATGTAAACCCCAGCGAAGAGAGTTTTATCATTATATTATACTTATAAAGGGTGGAGATTTAACCTCTACGTAGGTAGGATACACACAGCAGCCACGATATAATCATAGGCGAACCCATCCGTTTCTAAGCCTGGGCACGCGCGCATGCTTCCGGTCGGCAGCGCAACCTATTTTAATGAAAATTTAATGAATATTTTGATAAAAATTTGGCCAGTTTAGAGTGCGTTCAGGGTTGATGAAAATCTTAGATCCGCCACTGATAATAATCCCAAAGAAAAATAGAGGAAATATAAGAATCATGTAAGACTCCTAGAACACATAAGATATTGGAGGGCCAAGCAAATTAGCGGCAACCAGTCTGTTGCTGAGCTGCCAGTGATCGATCCATGGATAATGGAGCGTTGGAACTTGGAAAGGTGCAAGTACTATGACAGGTGCAACCATGGCCATCAGGAGCGCTCGTCGCAGTGCTGGAAGTGTTGCAACGAGCACAGTGCCAATAACTGACAGTAGTACAGCTGTGGCGGTTGCGGCGCCCACGACGACCAAGTGCTGTTGCCACTAGGCATGAAACGATGCTCTCTCCTGTGTCGGTTGCGCGGAAAGGGGGAGCATGAATCCAAATGCTTCCATGGAGATTAGCCATATGTGCACGCAGTGTGACTTGCTTGGCGTGTTGTTTGCAACCTAACTGTGTGTTATATCTTGGCTTAATTAGCTGGCTTTCTCTGTGTTTGCCTTTGGATTGTTCTATA
Organism: Lolium rigidum; assembly: GCF_022539505.1. Classification (NCBI taxonomy): domain Eukaryota; kingdom Viridiplantae; phylum Streptophyta; class Magnoliopsida; order Poales; family Poaceae; genus Lolium; species Lolium rigidum. The sequence goes on from NC_061509.1 coordinate 218,362,407, forward strand.
GAACTAATTGTGAAACTACACATGTGTTCTGTCTATTGTTGTCTACATTCTTTTTGCAGTACTCTAGGTAATCTAAGATTAATTGCATCTCCTTGCGAGATGGCAGATGGCCAAAGCTATGGTTGGTGGACCTTATAAGGGTCTATTTGTTTGGGCTGTACCTTTTGAGAAGCAGCGGTAGCTGTTGAGCTGTGAAAAAGCAGCTGTGAGAAGCAACTGTTAGAAACAGAGATTTGATGTTTGGCAGTAGAGCTTTTTAAAGCTGTTGTTGCTGGTATGAAGGATAAAATGACTGAAATGACCCTAAAAGCTGAAGAAGTTATATAAATGCTGATTTGATACGAAATTGCTAATTCTGATTATTTATAACATAATTGTCATGCTTAAGGCTTAACTACTTCAAGACTTATCCATATATACCCAAAAGAGCTAGAAGTGTATACAATATTACAAAGCTCATCCATATTTCTAACAGTTTTTTTTACATAATTACCATGTTTAATAACCAAATTACTTCAATTAACCCTTTTGCTAAACTAATTTTAAATAAGTTTTTATTGGAATATTTTTGGATTGATTACAATTTGTATTAGCTTTTGGCATATTATTGAGTGACACAGGGGATAGGAGAAGATAGCTGTAGCGCCCACAACAAGCTGCATGCGGGCTGTACCTAATCGATTCTTGCGTTGTAACCGGGCTACTCCCTCCGTCCTCAAATGAACATTTAGATTAAAACTTTGCCATAAAATAATGTACTCCTATCTTTGTAATGCACTTTAAAGTAGTATAAATTATTGAAATCAAACCCAATAATATTCAGCACACGTTATCATAATATTCTACGTGTCCTTAGCTTATTGGAGATGAAAGAATTAAAGAGGAGATGTTGACACTAGTAGGGAAAAGCCTACCAGTCGCATGCCATTTTGGGCTACCAGTCGCGGCCATGTCCTGCCACTGGTACCTCGCCAGTGGTAAGGTCCTACTAGTCGCGTGTGTACACGACACGCGACTAGTATGTCATGTACTAGTCGTGTGCGCACCCGGCATACTGCCAATAAGTTACTAGTCGCGTGCTCTCGTCCGGTCCGCTACCACTATTTTTTTGGCTATTTTTTTAAAAAAGCTAGGACCAGTTCCCAGTTGTCCACGTGATTTTTCACAAAACACCGTGAAAACAAAAAAAAGCAATCGAGTCCATGTCGCCTCTTTGTGGCGTTACCGAGGTCTAGGAGAGGATCCGGTCGCTGGCGCAGGGCATCAGCGGTGGCTGAGCAGGGCGTCGGAGGTGGGCATCATCGTATGAGAGGAGCAGGTCGCCGATGGTGACAGAGCGGTGGCGGAGCAGGGCATCGAAGGTGGTCGTCGGAGAGGAGGTAGTTGCTGTTGTCGGAGAGGAGGTCGTCGCCGTTCGTTGCCGGGGAGGTGGTGGTTTGCCGGGGAGGAGGTGGTCATTTTTGGGTAGAGGAGGAGGGAAAGAATGAGAAGAGGAGGAGGGAAAGAAGTGGAAGAGGGGGAGGGGAGAAGGTGGAGGAGATAAAGAAGAGAAGAGGAGGGAAAGAATGGGAAGAGGGGGAGGGATAAAGTGGAGAAGGTGGAGAGAGAAGATTTTTTTGAATTTTTTCATGGAAATCTAAAATCTCGAAAAACTTTGTTTTTCTTTTCGATTTTTGGGAATCTAAAAAATCGCTAAACGCTCTTGAAATCGGATGTAAAATTTTGCGTAGATACATTTTCATATATCAAAGATTTTCATCGGAGGTCGTATGCGACCAGAAAAGCCGTTTTACCAAGAAATGACCCCATTTTGCATAATATATTAAAATTCATTTTTTTTAATTTTCCTTAAAACTAGATGACATAACACATGGCCATCTCAATGAACTTTATTTTTTGAATTTTCAATCATTTTCTATGATTTTTTAAAAACTGAAAAGGCGATATCAGTGGGGGGGTGCAAATGTTGAGATTACTAGCAGGGTGCCCAAATAGGGCACACTACCACTAAGGGTGTGTTTGGTAGGTCGGTCCAACCCAGCAATTCCCATCCCAACCGAGAATTCTAAAAATTTCATTGTTTGTTAGCTCGGTTCTCCCGTGTGGGCAATGCCCACCTCACCCCGAAAAGGCCTCACAGCCCAGAAGCTGAAATCGAGATTCGTACTGGGCAGGGCTGAACTCGCCCGGAAAACACCCCGTGCACCGCACCTGGCCCAAGTCCAACAGGGGTCGAACGCCCCACCCTCATTTCCCCCGTAAACTGCTCGCACCGCAACCGCCTCCTACATGCCTGGACGAGCCGGCGACTTCCTCTCCGCCACACCTGGAAGCGCCGGCGACTCCTACGCCTGCACGCGCCATGGAGATGAAGCGCCGCCAGGGAGCTCGACCAGCGACGGGTCCGCCGCCTCCACGCCTGGACGCGTCGGCGGCGACCTCCTTCGCCTGGACGCGCACGCGTACGAGCACCACCTGGACGCGCACGAGGAGGAAGCGACAGGGTCGGCTGCGCCCCGGACCTCGCGTCGCCGGAGCTCCTCCGCCTGGGCGCGCACGGGGAGGAAGCAGCGCCAGGCTTGTCTGTGCCCCGAACCTCGCGTTGCCGAAGCTCCTCCGCCTGGACGCGCACGGGGACGAAGCAGTGCTAGGCTCGTCCGCGCCCCGGACCTCGCGTCGCCGGAGCTGCATCGCCGGAGCTCTAGGGACCCGATTGCGTTTTTAGGGACACGATTGCTTTTGTTTCTTGTTTACAGGGACCACCAGATCGCATTTTTATTTTGTATGCCGGTTTTAGGGACACGATTGCTTTTGTTTCTTGTTTACACGGATCATATCGCATTTTTATTTTGTATGCAAGGAGCCGATCGCGTTTCGTTTTGTATGGAGGGGTCTTTGTGTAAATTTTAGATCTTCTTAGCTATTCTCACCCCACACAACCCACCAAACAAGGGATGCGCTCAGCATGTCTCTACTGGCCCGAGCCACCAAACACACTAAAAAATCCGAGCCAAACTAAGCTAGGGTCAGCTTGTACGAGGAGAGATTACAATTCTTAGTTGACCCGAACTACCAAACACAACCTAAGTTGATAACAGCAGCGTGTCTAAAATAAGGCACGCGGCTAGTATTTTGCATGATTCGCGCATGTGGCGGACAAAGGTACACGCGACCGGTATGGAGATATCAGTCGCGTGCCCTGTGAACGTGGGCTGCGGGTACTTTATGTACCCGAGTACAGCCGGGTCCCACATACTAGTCGCGTGCGCTATCCTCCTCTACTCTGCCATTACACGCGTACTACTAATACCAGTCGCATGCGTTTACACAGATGCGCTGCCTATAGCGTTTTCCCTATTAGTGTGATTTGTATCTTCCCAATACAATTTTCTCTCCACTTGATAATTTGTTTTGAAAAATCTGCACGTATACGGTACACTCTTTTGTGGACGGAGGGAGTATATGTGAAACACCAACTTTCTTCTCTCTTGTCCCTTCTCTCCCTTTAGTCGGGATTTTGCTAATGTTGAAATCTGATTAGCATCTATCGTATTTCTCTAAGTTGGTAGCTTGCATGCGTAATGGCACTATGATTTGTGAGAAACAATTAAGATCATACTAGCTGAAGTGAGAAAGTTTCTGATACAATTGGCGTGACAGTGAACATGCACTGTGCATGACAGACGTCATCCAATTGAATACTCAAGCACAATCATTACCTCCAAAATTTCAAATAAAATTGGTTGTGCGTTTAAGTCAATAAGAGCTCACCTTATTATTATAAAAAAGGTAGCTGCATAACCTTAGCTTTATCGAAAAATCAGTAGCTCCTTTTATCGAAAATCAGCAGGGGCATGCCCCTAGCTTTGAGAAAATGAACTCGATAAAAGGATCCCTGACCAAAGGTAAAACCATTTTGAAGGCGAAAGCGGAATTGGGCTGAAGGTCCACACGATTCGGCGTAAATAACACGAGCCTGGCCCTCGTTTGATGTCCTAGTCTGAACTGGATTAACAGGCCGGCGTCACATTAATCTAACGCTGCCATCACGGTGCGTTCTCATTTCGGATCGCTGCAGAGCACGGACGGAACAAACCATCCGGTGAGCCGTCTCCTCCGGCCTCGTGCGCGCGGTGGAAAGGCGCCCACGCCAGGATACTCACCTTCTGGAAAGGGAAGACGAAGGACGAGGAAAAATCGTCACCACGTGAGAACAGGAAAAGTTTAGCAGACGAGATTGCAGCGGCCGTCAATCGCGGCCTCATCCAGGCATCCAGCCAAACCACACGGTCAGACCGGTAGGTTTCATCAAGTTCAACAAACCAACAATCATGTGGTCGCTCTGGGAGGTAGGTTTCATCAAGTTACCTCTACTTTTTGACATTCTCGCCCGGTCACGTACCCCGCTTTTCCACTATTCGATCGCTTCAAATGTTCAACTGGTCCTCGCGAACTGCATCGGTGTAAAACTGTCAGTCTGATGCAGGCCATGTAGACTGGATGCAGTGGAGAGCTCGTGCAATCGTATGGTTTCACTGTGAACGCAAGACTGTAAATCTGTAAAAGCATACCACTGTCAACGGAACACGAGTTCTTCTTTGAAACAAGCTTTCATCCCGCTTTATGAATAAATTCACATGCCCGAATCGATACAAAGTGATGAGGGAACCAGAGTGAGAGAAGTCCAATTTACCCCCCTAAACTCGTCTCAAAGTTTAGATTACAACCCTTAACTTTACTTTGGTTCAATCTTCAACCCTAAATTTTATAAACCGTTCGGAATTGGACCTTCTACCCTTTTTTGACATGTATTGAACCAGTTTTTCTCGCCACTTAGCGGGTTTTCTTCCTATATACTGTGCCAACTCATCAATATACAACATACACGGTACAAGAAAAAACAGCTTAATACAATGCAAGGGGTGGGTTTCAACCATTATTAGAATGCATGGTTGAAAGTTGAATCAAAGTAAAATTAAGGGTTGTAAGCTGAACTTTGAGATAAGTTTAAGGGGGTAAATTGGACTTCTCTCAACCAGAGTTCTTGGCATTGATCCAGCCAGAAAACCAGCATGATGAATCTGTCATCAGCGAGACATGAGACATGTGTCTAATTAACTAAATGACCTTGCAAGTCAGTGCAAATGATGGCGCTCATGACTGGGGTCGCTGTTAGCCGCCTGAGTTAAAGTTAAAATATACGAGTACTGATGGTGCTGGTCATGATATCTTGCACTTACCTTTAGCATATATTTGTTCGATGGTGGATAACTGGTAGTTGGAGTAGCCGGGTAGGTGTGGTCTGTGTACGTCGACACCATGGCGTCATGAGGTCGCTAATTAGACGTAGGTTAGCTCAACACAAAGGAGAGTGATACGTGCTAGTGGCTCCTGATGGGTGCGTGCGCTTGGTTGCTTGCGGAATTTCCTTGACCTTGTGAGAAAACAGGGGAAGGTCGGCACCGCATGCTTGAGCACCCAGGTCCTGTTTTCCCAGGTCTCTGTTTCGTTCACAAATCACAAGCATCAGTCTAGTCACATATATGTGATCCATCTTCAACTTTAGACAACGACTCGTGTTCAGTTCACCTTTACATCTTCACGGGGATAAGTAGTTTCGAAGCATATTCTTAACTTGATGTCTATGTCACGGTGAGAAACTTCCCAACATAAGAGTTTCTTTTGCTTTCTTAAGATGCTAGGACTAAAGCAGTGTTTACACAGCGCTCGGTCCTGTTTGGTAATCTCTTGCTGAAAGAAAGGAAACAACTAATCTTGCCTACTGTCGACCGATGGACATATCTGTATGCCAGATGCGCTCCTTTCAACCTCCTGCAGGTCCTATTTTATCAGGCCTCAGAAACATCAACCACATATATATGACCCATCTTCAACTTTAGACAAAGACCAGTCTTCAGTTCACCTTTACATCTTAATTAGGACAAGTAATTCCGAAGCATCTTCCTGGTGTCTATGTCATGGTGCGAAGCTTCCGAACGCAAAAGCTCCTCTCATTTTCTTTAAGCAAGAAGAAAGATGCTACTGAAACAATATTTACAGAGTGCTGGTTGGTAGCTAGCTCTTGCTGAAAGAACTGAACAACTAATCTTGCCTACTGGTCGATGGACATTTCTGCATGTCGATGCTAGCAATATATTTCTCTCCCACTCATCATCGTGTGCGTACGTAGTGTTGTGGACGCCTCACCCGTCAGCACGTAAACACCAAAATATAAAACATTTCCTTTATCGTGGCTGGATCATGGTGATGGACACGTCGTTGACGGACTGCGTCTTGGACGTCGTCTCGGTCCCGAACGAGTACCCCGACGGCGATACGGCCTTCTTCGTCCTGGCGAAGAGCGGCGGCCGCTGGGGCGACGGCAGCGACGTGGTCTGGTCGCTGATGAGCATGAGCAGGGCGCTGGACATGGTGGGCCGGAGCTCTGGGCTCTCCTGCACGCAGAGCAGGCCGGCGTGGTAGCACCGCCACACCTCGTCCTTGGAGTAGGCGCCGTCCGCCAGCGACGCGTCCATGAACTCCGCCGCCCTGTCCTCGTTCCAGAACTTCCACGCCTGCACACACACACACCATTGATGTTCAGTAAAAACTCTGCATTTGTGACCGAACGGTTCAGTTAACGGATGGTGTGAAGGACGTACGTCTTGGATGAGGGTGTGCTGGTGCTCCTGCATGTACATTGCGCCGTTGCGCTGGCCGCTGAGGATCTCCAGCACCAGCACCCCGAAGCTGAACACGTCCGACTTCACCGAGAAGACGCCCTCCATCGCGTACTCTGGCGCCATGTAGCCGCTGCAATTTTCCAGATTAACACCTACTCAACTGACACGTCATGAAGATCATACATTGGAATGTCGCATTGCACACTTACTATGTTCCGACCACGTGGCCAGTGTTGACCTCGATCACCTCGTCCTCGAAGATCTTAGCCATGCCGAAGTCGGAGATCTTGGGGTTCATCTTGTTGTCGAGGAGCACATTGCTGGCCTTGAGGTCCCGGTGCACGATCTTCAGGTAGGAGTCCTCATGGAGGTAGAGCAGGCCGCGAGCGATGCCCAGGATGATGCTCTGCCTCATCCTCCAGTCCAGGTGTGCAGTCCTTGCAGTACCTGATGGCAAGAGGGTTCATCACTTCAGTAAAATTCATGACAACTTTTCCTTGTCTGCAGAGTTGTAATTTTGGACTTCCGAGCAAGGCTCACATGGACGCTACACGAATTTTCAAGCTACTTAGGCTTCCCATTGACCTATTTGGCATCGATCTGGTAGCCTCATGCCCTCATTTAGACCTAATTGACTCAAAATCAGTAAAGTAACGAGATAGCTGTAATCTGGTTCAGCCATGTGCAGGCACGCTCTTTCCATGTGTCGCCAAATCAAACCCGATATTCACACCTAATTCCCAACACACCAAAATGGCCAATTAATCAGACTGATCTCAGACACTGTCATGTTGCACGATCGAGGAGATAATTCTACACGAGGACTGCTGCTTCCAGAGTTAACGGAGGGGAAGGGAAAAAGAAAAAAGCAAACGAACCGAAGAGGAATGCGTCGAGGCTCCGGTTGGGGAGGTACTCGTAGACGAGCATCTTCTCGTCATTCTCCACGCAGCACCCCAGCAGCCGCACCAGGTTCCTGTGCTGCAGCTTCGCGATCAGCTCCACCTCGTTCCGGAACTCCTCGGCACCCTGCCGCGACCTCGCCGACAGCCGCTTCACGGCGATCTCCGAGCCGCCATCCAGGACGCCCTGAAACAAATCCATCACTCAAGATTCAAACACGTCTAGTCAATGACAACTAGCTTCGATTTTGCAGTGCTAGCTCGTACGTACCCTGTAAACAGGACCGAAACCGCCTTCGCCGAGCTTGTTCTCCTTGGAGAAGTTGTTGGTGGCGGCCTGGATTAAGGAGAGGTCCATCACAGGCAAGTCCGAGTTGGACAGTGGCCTCAGCCTCTCTATCTCATTCCTCTTCACAGCTGCAAAATCAAGAACCAAACAATTCTCCAGTTAGCTAGTTAGTACTACTGAATACTTGACTAATTAACCAGCAAGATGAGTACTAGTAATTGTAACTCACCGTTGCGTTTCCTCCATCTCCAGCAGTAGACGCAGTAGCAGAGAGTGCAGATGATGACGACCACCAGGATGGAGACCATGATAGGCATCCCACCCTTGGAGCCTGCATGTCCTGGCAACACACACACCCAACAACAACTCGATCACCTTCCTGAACTGAAGAACACTTAAAATACCAAATCATCTCTGCAACTGCTAAAGCAAGAACCGGGTGTACCTGAATCACTGCTGATCGCCGCTGCAGGTGCGGTGTCCATCAACCGGCGATGTCGAAGACGGTACGGCGATTTAACCATGTGTTCTACTTCCGGGCCGTCCCTCCGCCTTGGAGCCGTGAGGATCGCAGCGTTTAGTGGGTTTTTCTTATTGCTGTTGGGTCGTCGGAGTCTTGGAGAGTCGCACTTGTAGCTTAGGATATGGAGACGTAATCGGTTCGTGCTACTGTTGTGCTGCTGGACTAATGTGTACAGGACATATACTTGCACAGCTCGGCTGGGAGAATAAGATCACCGGGACCGGGATACGGGGCAGCTCTGCAGGTGTGGGGATATGGACAGGGAGGGGCCGCTGCCTGTGCCTGCCAAATGAATTTTCACAAAGTCTTCGTGCCAATTCCTTTTGGAATTCCCAAATTCGGTGTTTGTCGAAGCTACAACATCCATAACGTCCAAGAAAACCCTTTTCTATTTGGATGTATATATGCTTGCTCTTGCTTCTTATGTTTTCTCTGTCATCTACTCTAGCTTGAGCTTTCAATAAAATAAAAACAATACAAAATATTTGCCTATTATATCGATTAAACAATACTATATTATCATTTTTTTCCAACATGGAAGGCAACGTGATCTGCTGATTAGCCCTCATTCGTCTTAGTCGTGTTTTCTTACATTGTTAAACATTTTGTTTTCTTACATTGTTAAATATTTTGTTGAGAATTTTCTTCTTCAGTTGATTTGTAATAACTGGATCTTCACGGCTATGTGCATCCTAGTTATGCAGAGGCTGGGTGTAATACTTATTATGAGTAATAAAGCACCCATTATCAATTTTTTTATCGATTAAACAATACTATAATTTTTTCAAAACTCAATCAAAATCACAACTAGACACACTAGCTTTTGTGAGGTTGCCATCACCCTGGCATCAAACCCGAACCGTGGAACCATACGAAAGTGACGGTCACTATCTCCCGGGGACGTCGCTTCGACATCCCTTCCAAAGCCGATGTGCCATTGTACGTCTTCGGATCAACTTATTCCGAATCTGCAAGTCGGGAATATATTCGGGGTAAGAAACTACAAATTAGGGGAATCACAAAAGGCTGAATTATAAATGATTGCCAACTTACATTCAGACATTTCCCTTTCTCAAACATTTCCTTGGAGACACCTGGGACATTTTCTGTAATTTTTTCTCGGCCTCTCACCAAGAGCTTCATTTGAGATTGGAATGTCTCATGCTCCCAACTAGGTTGACCGAACCCGGGAGGAGCAGAACGATGAGTGTGGCGAGAACTTTGTTGATAGCGTCGCGAGATTTCCTGCTTCGTGATATACTGACGGCGCAATGCTTTCACCTCCAGGCGCTTGTGAACGAGGAGTGTCTGGCATGCACCAGATCCAGAAACATTGTTATGCCTTTTGTGAGTAGCTCCTTCCGATTGAACACCCTCACCTTGTCCCCTAGACTGAATTGGGCGTAGGGTTGGTCTTGTTTTGTACTTACATCGCTGAGCTCTGCACATATTAGTGAGAGTTTGTTCTGATTCTCTTGCAGATTTTGCTGCATCTTGAAATTACGCAAGGGCTCACCTCTGTCCGCTGAAGCATTTGATTTATGGATAACTGATCAGGTGGACGGTACAAAAGAGAGATTTTACACCGAAATAGCCCGCCTGGTTGGCCAGAAATTGAGATAAATTGAAATAGATGCCTAATTATACATAATCGTGTGTGTGTGTGTGGGTGGGGGGGGGGGGGGGGGGGGCAGCGCCCCCCTACTCCCATAGCATCTAATAAGCTTTTGGCATCTCGTCAACCGGGTCTTGGCATGCCTTAGATGTTCCGCAGGGTCACTGCTCCACTGCTAGAAGGAATGACCTTGGCTTATCTATGGAGTCACCGTCAAGCTTCATAGCATGCATCCACAGAACCCGTCAGGAGGACATTGTCCGGTATGTACTCCAAGAAGCATTAGCCTCTACCTCAGTCCATGCACATAGCCTTATTTATTTCAAAGGGTCGCGCCAACATGTTATTCTTGCACAAATTATGCAATTGCATGACCTAATGATGCACATTTTTATGATGCCAATCCACATCCCTCCATATCGTCAAAAGTAATAGAAACTGTCTATTTCTGTTGAAAGATCACTGCAAAGTATTCTATCTGCCCAATTTAGTGCAACTAAGAGGGTCATTTTGCAATATGACACGAAACAACACATTATCCTTTTCCCCTTGTTTGGAACGTTAGGGCATCTCCAACCGCGCGACCCAAACGGACGCGCTGGGCCGTCCGTTTTGGGCCGTTTGGGTCGCCGCCCGGACACGCGGACAGCGGCCCGCGTCCGCGTGTCCGTTTGGGTCGCGCGCTGCGCCCAACGCGCGGACGCATCGCAAATTGGAGAAACACGAAAACAAATTTAAAAGGGCAAATTTAAACGATATTTGATTAAACATATGCCCTATTTTGGGCAAATTTAGTACATAGCCCTATTTTGGGCAAATAAAACTAACAAAAGAAGCCCCTATATGGGCTTTTAAATTTAAACTAAAATATAAACAGAAAATAAAAAACCCTCTAGGGTTTGGTCGGCGGCGCGGTGGCCGCCGGTGCGCCGCCTAGCCCCCGTGGGCGTCGTCGGCGATGTCGTCGAGGTCCCCGGGCGGCGAGGCACCGTTGTGGCTCGACCGCGCCGGGGACTCCGGCCGAGGAGACCACGGGGCCTCCTCCCACGGCGAGTGGGGGTCCGGAGCCACCCGCGCCGCCCGGAGGCGCTGCCGCCTCTCCGCCGGCGGCGCCGCCCGGCCTCCCGGCGCCGACTCCTCCGGCGGCGGCACCTCTCCTCCCGGCGGCGGCTGCCGCTCGGCGGCGCGGCGCCTGGCCTCCTCCCGCCGCGCCGTCTCCTCCTCCTCCTCCCGTCGCGCCTGGAGGGCCTGGGTGTAGAGCTCCCAGCCCTCCGCGTCCTCCACCTCCCGCCGCGCCGCCTCCTCCATTTCGGAGGTGCGAATGGCCGCATGGAGTTGCGGCCATTTTGCCTCCTCCTCCGCCGCCGAGACGATGAGGGCGGCGCGGAGGTCCGGGTCCTCCTCCGAGGACTCGGGCTTGGGCTCGAGCGAGCGGCGGCGGCGGTTGCGGCAATGCCGCGCCGCGCCGGCGGCCTCTCCGATGTGGAGGCCGCCTCGGTTTCCGCACGATGGTCGCAGGCGCCGGCGGCCGACGCCGGCTGCTGCTCGGTCTCGTCGTCGTTCGCTCCGGGAGCGAACCGTCGCTTCGGGGCCATGGCGGCGGTTTTTGCTCGGGAGTGGAGTGGGGACCGGAGTGGAGGGCCGGATCCCCTCCGGTCCCCATTTAATAGACTCCCCGGTCACCGACAGGTGGGCCCAAGGGAGACGAGGCGACCGGCACGCGGACGCGAGCGGACGGCGCGTGCCATCCGCGGCCACGCAAACCTAGCCCAGATTTGGGCCGGGTTTGCGTCGTTCCGGACGCCGCGGCCGTCCGCTTTTGCGGTGCGTCCCCGCGTTGGGCCGGGTTTTTGTCCGGCTGGACCCATCCGGACGCGCGGGCGCGGGATGGGTCGCCCCGTTGGAGATGCCTTTAGGACGTGGCCTGTGTGAACCAAGGACGCTGGATGTAGGACAGGCTTCTCTGTCAGCTGCAATAAGATGGGAGCGTGTCTTGTTCTTTTGTTCCCTTTTTGACAAACGAAGACGCCACGGGAATTATTGGAGGGAGCACGGCGCGGCGTAAACAAAACAAAAGAGGGTGTCGACGGTGGTGCATGATGAGAGCCGTCCATGCGTCAAAATGGTCAAACAATCTCACATTTTTCTGTATCAGTGGGATACGATTCATGGAGCTTGTTTGGATTTGCCTTTCGCCGGTGGGATCCGGCCGGGCCGGAGAGCGAACGTGTGGCCCGCCTGGCCGCCTTTACACATCCGGAGTCCAAGAAATTAATAGGGTTCGCTGTAATCGACAAGTTAATATTGTGGCGAAGACCATAATTACGACCATGCAGATGGCCTGATCACGGGTGTGATTACTTTATTTTGCTTGCATTGCATGCATTTGAAGCAAAGCATTTGAATAAGCTCGGGTACACTGGATTTCAGCATGACAGGGTGGAGTGGACAATGTCCAGGCCAAAAGTGCAAGATTAATTGTGTAAATAGTATGTAAATAGTTAGTGTCACGCATAATCATATAGGACATGATACCATGGCATTGGATTGCATTATCTAATCGGAAACTCAATTCGACTCCTGAGTGCATATGCTTCTTCTACTAAAAAAAATTATATTTTAAAGTGTCAATTTTTTTATATTCTACACGTGCATCTCCATAATATATGTGTGTGTTTTTTAAGTTTCACGAAGAAACGATAATTTTTGTGCTCTATGTAAAAAAGAGAAAACAATGCTAGTGAAAAACCTTATTTTAGCACCGAAAATTTGTCTTTTTTACACACGCCACACAACAAGTAGATTTTTCATGAAACGACTTTGCAACTGTGTGCATGTGAAGATGTTTGTGCGAATTTTTGTTTCATTTTTTAAAAATATTTCAAAATGTGTCCAAGATACATTTCAAAATAAAGGGTGCATATGCTCCCATGTGCCAAAACATCACTCTATCTAAGGTCCTTTTTTAACTCAAATTATTTTTAGAAGAATATCTGAATAGTTTTTAGTGAACTCAGAACTAAGTTAGTATACGACATGATATCCATTGGATTGCATTATCTAAGATCCCTTTTTAACTCAAACTATTTTCAGAAGAATTTCTGAGTAGTTATTAGTCGAATGAGAACTAAGTTAGTGGTCGGTGACATTATCGAATCTAAGTTGCAACCCATATTGAAACTCACCATTAACATAAATCAAGAAAGAAACAAATATAAACCTAGGCAGAAGTTGCCAAACCTCCTATTGCGAAGAGTGCTGACCAATGCATTAGAGTATAGAGATTCATGCCAACGTAGGCCTGAATCAGGCGGTTTTTAAGCACAATCAATCCTTGTCTTGTGTAGTTCGATCCCGACCGCCAGTTTTAAGACCACCTACAAAGTCAGCAAAGCTCTCTTTGATGTACTTCCATTCGTCATTGACCCAGACTACAACACATGCACCGCTGAACATAGCGGACACAGCGAAGGGAATAGGGTCGGTATCCTTCCAGGCTTTCTGATTCCTCCCCCTGTACAAGCAAAACAAAGGGATTATGAGCTTCGTCTAATTAACTAACTGTTAGTTAGCTAACGTGGGACTCTGGTCGCCTATATTTCCAGGTGATACATATACTCACCACTCTCGCAGTTCTTGGCCAGTAAAAGCAGACGGATGTCCGACCCCGTAGGAACCATCTGATCAGTTTTGCCAGCTTGTCAGGATCGTCGGTTACCTTGTCCTAAGTTCAACCGTGTGCAAGCAAATCATATTTGAGTTTCAGCCCGGACAAATTATGACATGCGATGCACGCATGCAATGTGGACCGACGTGATATGAAGAAAGATGTTTTTCAGTTCCAAGACAAACCAGACCTAACCAAATTCCAGTTTGAGATGGAACAAAATTCCAAGAAGTTTGAACAATTAATACCTTGATGTCCTTCTTCATGTCCTTCTTAATGCTCAGCTGACGACAGGAACCAGACGAACTCCCGTAGGACCTGACGCCCTGCACCCAAAACCATTATCGGTTTTCCTGCTATCATCGTTATAACAAAAATAGAGTGAGCTGCAAACAAACCATTGCGAGAGAGAGCCCCGTTCTCGTCAGCTGCCAGCAAGGATCGCGCGGTGGCAGGTGTGGGCTCGAAGAGGCCGCCGGAGAAGGTAGCAGGGGCCTCAAGGAACGGCGCAGCACCGTCCTCAAGAGCGATCGGCTCGTCGCCATCCTGTATTCCTGTGGATCGATCGCTCTGTCGCGCGGCGGGGATTAGGGCTAGAGCCTAGAGCGTAAAGAGTTCTTCTGAGAAGAACAAAAGGCCCAGAGAACTATACGATTGTCCTGCCGCAGCCAGCCCAAGAAGAAGCTGGGCCATGAGGCCTTCATTTTGTGTATACAATGCAAATGATGACATGAACATATTTTGGCTTAAATTTTATACGCTTGTTTGACTTTTTATTTTTAGATTGGCTTGTTCACTTCTTGTACAGCCACATGCCCCGTGGGAAAACGCTTGTGATCCACCGACCGATCGGGTGCGGAAAATCGGTCGCTCGCTGTCACGCACGCACGTCGCTTTCACTGCGCCCACGTTTCTTTCTCCCGCGGGCTTGCATGCACGGCTGTAGCTACTCCTAGTGCATGCATCATTGGAGCCCACGCTGGCGGTTGTGCGTAAAGAGCTAACTAACTAGCCAGCTATCTCTCTCTTCTAGGCATTTGATTTACGATTTTTTTTACCTGGATTGGACTCACATCAGCTGCTTTTGACTAATCTTGTTAATTATTGGGTATATCGGACGAGCCTGTAAAACATGTGCAGATACAGAATCAATCTTGGGACACTTAGCTAGTACTCACCATGATTTTCTTATACCACGGTGCTAAGAAATGTCTGGTGATATATGAATCTTTACAATAGATCTTGGAGAAGAATTTTCTAACATCGGTTTTTTTGTGGACTTACCTAATTTATTGTTAACTATTGTTGTAAACATATGGATTTTTGTTGTAATTGGTTGTGACTTTTGTAAAAAATAGTTGTTGATTTTTGTTGTTATTCAATTCTTAGCAAATTAATTGTTGCTTTACCACGTTTGCATTATTTGCAAATATATGGAACTTTTTTGTTGTAATAGTTTGTGACATTTTGTAAAAATAGTTGGTTATTTTTGCTGTAATTCAATATGTGTAAAATTAATTGTTGCTTGACAAATTTACATTTTTTTGTAAACATATAAATTTTGTGTTGTAATTGTCTGTGGTTTTTTGTTGTAATTGATTTCGAGTTTTGTTAAATTGGCTGGAAATTTTTGTTGTAAATCAAAAATTGTTGCTTAACCTATTTTTTTGTAGCGTTATAAAAGTATTATAAAATTTACATTTTTGATTGTAAAGCATCGAGATACTCTAACCACTATTGCTACCTACACAGAATTTGGTGTGAAGCTAGCTGCATGGAAATTGTAGCAAGTAGAATAGGTGGAACCCACTCATGTGAACACTGCCATGCACCAGCAAGCTTGGACACTCACGCAAGTCACCCAGTAGCTAGCAGCCAGCCTTACTGTTGCAAGCATGCCTCTCGACCATGCATGCAAAGTCTGGAACCGATGCATGTCTGCACGACCAGCATGCCGAACAGTCTCCTGACACAACCGCAGCTGATGAAAGCGACATCTCCGCGGGGTAATTCTGAAGCGTACGATGAGTGGAACGGACGACGGAGGTGCGACCGATCCGGGGGCGGGATCGGTCGGCCGACGCGTAGCGCGGGCCTGCTCCGTGGCACCTCTATCTTCTTGCATGCTCGGCCAACAACCTTTATGTGCAACAACTACTAATCGTCCATCTAAAAAACAATTAATGGTCATGTTTCTTCAAAAAAAAAACACAAAAAAGTTTCTTAAATATATACAATCAATGGCCATGCATGTATTCAAGAAACACCATACATGTGAGCTCCCGCAAAACAACATGTTACTACTGAAATTAGGATATTGAAATGCATCATAGACTTTGCAGTCTTACCGGTTGAACAATAATAAAAAGCAATGGGGTCGGAAATGCCGAGATAGTACTACGGATTTGGCTTTCATGGTTATCAGAAATTACACGTCGAACGTCGATGAGAGTCTCAAAATTGGATTTCGAACTCAGAAACGCTTAGGGTGTGTTCGGTTGAGGAACCAAGTAGAATGTAATGGGATGGTTCTGCACCTAGAACTCATACCTGTGTTCGGTTGGACTAGTATCCTGGAATGGAACGGTTCCTCAAAAACGAATATTCGGCTCAGATCCGGAATACAGCGGTTCCACCGAATCGGTGGAACGCACTCGTTCCTCCTCTTTTCCTCACCGCACCTCTCCCTCACCCCCTCGTGACCCCCTGGACCCGCTCGACCCGCTCGTGCCTCACATCTCGCTGCGGGGCGACGCCTGGGAGCAGAGGCAGGCGAGCGGCGCGCGGCGGTGGGCAAGCGGCGCGCGGCGGTGGGCAAGCGGCGCGCGGCGGGAGGGCCCGCGGCGGTGGGCAAGCGACGCGCGGCGGGAGGGCAGGCAAGCAGCTGCGGGAGGGCAGGCAAGCGGGGCGGCGGGAGGGCAGAGGGCAGGCAAGCAGCGGCGGCGGGCACGAAGCAGCGGCCGTGGGCGGGCACGAATCAGCACTGGTTCCCTGCACGAATCCATCCCATGTTGCTTGTATTGATTTCAGCTCAGATCTATGTTATATTTGTATCAATTACCACTTGATTTTGTGAGAAAAATCAATCTTGATTGATATTAGAGTCTATAATTTCAATACATATATTGTAGATCTTTGATTTAGTAATTTTTGATTCCATACATATGTTGTAGATGGGCAACAGGGAATTTTTTTATTGTATGTTGTTGCAAATAAGAACAAGTCACAAACGTGGAGGTAATCTCACCTAGTATAGCAAGGAGGTGAGCTGAATCAAATACTAGCCATTCCATTCCAGTTTTTTGTCTAAACCGAACACAAAACGGAACCGTTCCATTACACTTTTTTGGTCTCAACCGAACACAAGAATGGAACCAACCCATTCTAGTGGAATGGAACCGTGACATTCCGTTCCACTTCGTTCCCGAACCGAACACACCCTTAAACATTTCAACTCTAAATTTTGGGAGGAGGAATCATGAGTTCGAGATGGAGGAGTTTGGTGGTGGGGAGGCATCGAGGAAAAAGATATAAGTTTAAGTTGGACTAACCACACACTCAAATTGGATGGTCTCTAGGATTTTCAAGCGGTAAACACACTTACGAAGAGGGGGGGCTAGGAAATTCGCATTACCATTCGGTAACAGTGGTATTTCGCTCAACAATAAAATTCCTGGTTATTCATGGTACCGAAGAAAATCAAGGAGAGGAGGAGAAAATACAATGATGTTATGGAACGATAACAAGATTCCCGCCTTCCCTCTGCAACCGTGCAACTTTTTTTTGCGAAATAATAACCATTGCATATCTTGATCTACTAACTTACATTACATGAGTATGACAAGATGCCTCTTGGGTTAACAAAATGTTAACCCCCTCCTCTCTTCTACATCAAGCGTGTGTCTAACACGCTAGCTAGGTCCCATGAAAAAAAAAATTACATATACTACTGGTAAGGATTAACAAGAGGGTGTACGTTTATATATGCCCCTCTTATTTATCTTGGAACAAGGTGGATCGTCGTTGATTAATTTCTCTATCATATTCTTCCTTATACTACGTTTGATGCAGAGGCTAGCTAAGTATAACTAATTTCCCTTCTAGCTAGAAGCTAGCTAGTTTCAGTTCAGCTGCGTTGGCCCTTGTGCGGCGAAGGCGACGACGATAAGATGGCGTCGAGCGCCTCCTTGACCTGGGAGATCTCCGGCGCCATCCCGCCTTGCGCCGGCCAGAACTCGTCCGTCGCCAGCACCTGCGAAATCGATCATGTCAGAATTCCACGGGCCTATTGATGGATTTAACAGTATTCATTCAGTATAGCTGATGCCACCGCACGTTCAGAGAAATAGTACACACCTTGACCTGTAGCTGCAGAAACTTGACGTAGGTGATGGCCTTCTCGAGCATGGTGACCATGTCCACCTTGGTGCCGTTGGGCACCAGCTCCTGCAGCGTCCGGAGCCGCTCGCTGATCTTCTCACGGCGGTTCTGCAACACGATTCAGAGGAACGGCACGTTCAGATCCACCGAAAGCACCGACGTAGGCACAATTGATTCGAGCAGTGAGTTTGGGCGCCGGCCGGTAAAGAAATTTAATTACCTTTGCGACGAGGCTTTGCGGAGAGCCGGGGGATGTGGCCGGCGGCTTTGGCTTGCTCGTCTTCCTGCTCGCGCCGCACTGCTTCTTCGCGGCCCGGGGCGGCTCCGTGTCCTGCATGCGCACCACGTTGGACCGTTTCTGGGAGATGCGCGCCGGCGACGCGCCGTCGGCCGAAGCCGTGCCGCTGGACGTGCCCGTGAACAGGAGACCGAACGGCCGCCGCGCGCCGCCGGGCCTCTGGGTGAGGCTGAAGCAGCCCGAGGCTGGGTCGAAGCCTATGGTCGACGCCGGCGCCTCCTGGTCGTCCCCGTCCATGGCGTCGAGCCACGCGTCGCAGTCGGCCTTCCGGTTCGCGGCCGCGACCTGGGCACCTTGACCGCGCGCGCTGCGGTCGAACGTGAGCACGGAGGGCCCCGAGTTCGCGCAGCTCGGGCTGATCGGCACGTAGGCGCTGGCGGCGGCGGCCGGCTCGCTGTGGGTGTAGGCGTAGGCCCCGAAGTCGAACAGCGAGGCCGCGTCTACGCCGCCGTAGCCGAGCGCGTCGAGCGCGGACGTCTCGGCGTCGTCGTAGCCGCCGTCGTACATCACCATCGGCTCCCGCACTAACGCCATGATCAGGACCACGCGTATCTACCTAGCTAGGTAATTAAGCTAGCACTAGTTTCTGTAAGTGGGCAGCTAAACCAAGCTAGTATCTAGGTACGCTCGAGCTCTGTGCAACCAGCGGCAATGGTGTGCGTGCTTGCCTTCTCGCCATGGCCCGGTCATATATATACATGCGGCGGCGCGGAGGCCCGAGCCATGGCGGCCACATGGGGGGCGGTATAACAAAAAACTGGGCGTGTGGGAGGAGTATACAAAGCACATCGGCATTAAATGCTCGAGGCAGATAGGTGATCGAGCTGCCGATCCTTGCCGCTGCTGTGTCCCTAGACCCTAGCTCTCCTCTGTTCACGGAGCCTGAGCTCCATGGCGGGTCGCGGGCACTCGGGTCGGAGTGCTCGGCGTGCTTTATGAGGCAGGCAGGTTATGTTCGTGTGCCCCGGTGCGGATCGAACCTTTGAGGCATGGCGACCCGTAAGGAGGAGGTGAGGCAGGTTGCGGAAGGCGCGGCGGAGACGACGGGCTCTCCCACGCGTGCCAGATTCCCCACTCCTCTCCTCTCACGTGGGACGTTGTCATGCGAGTATGCGACGCAGCGGCTGGTTCAGCGAGCTGCATATGCTCTGTTTATCATGCTCTTCCTCGGCCATGCAATGCAAATGGAGCATAATTCATGCCTGCTTCTTTTCTTCCAAGAACACGTAGAAGTTTTGCGTGTCTTTCCTTAGAGCGCAACAAGAAAAGTCAGTATTTTCATTCCTTAGAGCATCTCTAGCACATACCGCATCGAACCCCTATCCGGAAAAATAACCACCATTTTACGGGTTTTGAGGCAGAAAAGGCCAATCTAGACACCGCATCGAGCCCTCCTCCGAAAAATATATCCAGTCTATCCAGTTTAGTGTCGTGGAAACCTCAATTTCCCAGTTTCGCGAGCCCTTCCAAGCGTGAACCGCATCCCTACTCCACGTTGGCGCGAAGGAAATTTCAGCCCAGCGGTCACCGTACAAGCGCCGGAGTTGGCCAAAATTTGCCGTAGTCGTCGGATTTCGGCCAAAATTGGACGCAAAAATGGAGGGGGTGGAGCCGACCGATGGAGGGGATGAAGCTCGCCGGCAAAATTTGAACGCGCATGCCGGGCGGGCAGGAGGTGGCCTCCGTTTCGGCGAACAGGCACGCGAGCGGGCAGGAGCAGCGGCGCGCGCGGGCGGCACGCTGGCGGCTTGGACACGCGAGCAGGGCGGTGGGGCTGGACGGGCAGGAGCAGTGGCGTGTACAGCGCGTAGGCGGGGCGACGCGCTCGGGCGGCTCGGGCACGTGGGCAAGGCGGCTCGGACACGCAGGAGGGGCGGGGTGGATTCGTTGGGTAGGCCGGCGGCCGACGGGTGCAGGGCAGGGGCAGAGCGGGAGTAATCCGGCCTGGCTAGTTGAGAGAAGAAGAGGAGGCATAAAAAATGCTATTTTTGGGAATATGCTGTTGTACAGTCCATGTTTGCGGTATCTCGATCCATGCGATGTTTTTTCGGCCCGCAAACAACGTTTTGGGTGCCCTCCATCAACGTATTTAGGATTTATGGTTTCCGGTGTCTGCTAGAGATGCTCTTAGCTTTTAGCCGAGAATGACACACAGCGTAAAGTGCTGAGAGTGGACTTTCAGAGCGGATGGTCAGCACGCACCTGTATCCATACCGTCTATATTGCATCAACATGCGTGCTAGCTTTTTTTTTTCTTCCTCTCAAATAACTTCTTATTTTTGTATCTCTCACACCAAACAATCTTTAAACTTGGAATTTTGCGGATCACTTAAACATAAAAAATAGAATTTGGGAAAATATTTTGGATTTTTTATGTAATTACGTATATATATATATTAAGAATTTATTTTGAATTTTAAACTAATTTGAAATTTCAAAAAATTCCAAACTATTTTCCCCTATTATGTTCGTTATTTTGAGTGACTTGCAGAAAAATCAAATCGAAATATTTTATAAATTACGAGAGATTAAAAAAAAGTGGAAAGGTGCTGTACTGAAGATTTCCCAAAAGTGCTTGGTAGCTGTTTAACTCATAAAAAGCACGTCTCAGTTCCTTTTCCAACCGAAAACCCTGACAATTGAGGACCTTTTGCGACTGGTCTTCATATATTATTCCCCTAGGCGGCCCGGCAACATCATCTCTTATATTATTTGTGGATGATACAAAAATCTTCATGAATGGGTCGAAGGCTCCAAGGGCTCTCTCGAACAACTTATGAAATCTACCCCGGGACAGCTTATAAACAAGGCGCTTGCGGCTGTTTTGTACTGTCCAAACCAGCAGAACTCCCTCAAGAAAACAGTTACTTCCTCCAATAGATATTACTCCCTCTTTTTTATTTACTTTTTATTTATCGCTTTCTAGGTTTAGTTAATGTCAAATTTTGCATAGTTTGATAAAAATATAAGTTAAAATATCAATATTCCTAATACCGAATACATATAATAGAAAATTATACTTGGTGACGGTTCTAATAAAGTAAATTTTATATTCTAGATGTCGATTTTTTTATACATATTTGGCAAAAGTTTGCAAAATTTGACTTTGACTAAACCCAGAATGCAAAGTAATTCTGAATGGAGGAAGTATAAGTATTGAAATCAGTGACACTTATTATTGATAGTATGGAGTATTTCATCTCACTTTTATGAAGGGATCTTTAAATATTTTTGAACATACTCAAAATATGGAATTAGTAAGTAGACATAGGATTACCAGAGGGCCCAAAATATACTAAAATACAAACAAATCGTTAAACATTTGCATGGAGGACCTCGAACACAGATTGCAAAACGCGACCAGGTCCTACGAATCGCTCGGCTCTATTTTGCTTCGCTGGTGTCTGATGCACCTTCAAGCTTTGTAATGCCACCTAATTCCTGCTCGTCTTGCTTATGATCTAGTTGTTTTTGTTTAGCTTTTAGTTTTCATTTTGTGTCGACTGCGGCCTTAAAGACTTTTTGGACATGCCTTTTGCGTGATGTAGAACTGCAAAACTTGGTTGATTTGATCAATGGAACCGAAGATGGAAGATCCATGTTCATTAAAAAATCATTATTCATGTTCATCTAGAAAATCATTATTACATTGGTGCCTACTAGCAACGACGCATACTTTCCTGGCAATTTGTTTCAATGTTACCGCGTACTCTATTTTTTGTGTGAAAGGGAGTTACTTACTCTTTATCAGGTTATTAGCGGATCCTAGACAACCTAGAGAAGAGAGAAATTACGGAACACGATACATGGGATACCGTTAATCCCTGGCCCGGATGCTGGCTAATCTGTAATCCTCTCTGCTGTTCTTACTGACTGGTTGTTAACTGGCTGTTCCCCGGCCGGCCGGCCTTGTTAAGCGCTCGTGTGCACGCCGCCTTGTGATTAATGATGATGGATGACGATACTTGTCATTAATGCTGTTGTAGTCTCTCATTGTCAAGTTGGTCTGGCTCTCCCTTAATGGCGAGCGTGCGCGCACATCCAGGTGTCGAGAGTGGAGCTCATCTGATTGCGGCTAGGGTTTGGATCTATCCATTGATTGGCAGATTAACTCGGCCCTCCACTTCTGTGCTGGTTTAATTCGGAGGATCACGGACCACATGGCCATCGCTGATTTTGCTATACTCCTGAACTCTTGCTGATTTGCTGTAGTAGTACCTTAATGTAGATCGATCATAGTGATCTGTGATTGCTATATTTGCGAACAAGACGTGATAGCACGTAGCCCAAGCTAGCCCAGCTTAAGTAAGTATACGTACTCTGGTAATGTTGGACAAACTCTGTTACTACAGCAGTGAAAGAGCGCAATTGGCAGTGACAATTCTGGAGCTGGCTAATGGATTTTACTGCAAGTGCAGGGTTGTTTGGTCGGACAGTGATGTCAACTTGGGGTAGTATCTCTTGGCAAATGCTGGTCTTGCTTTGCTGGATGGATCAACGAGGGATTTACGCAGTTAATGGCGCAAGTTCCCAGCCGAGCCAGGGTGCATAATCTCTCGACTAAACCTCCCGCGCACGTGGAGTTCATTAATGGGACAGGGGACCAACCGACTAGCTCTTCACTTCTTAAGCTTCAGTACTCCATGCTGCAATCTGCTTCTAGGATCCTCTGATCATCTCCCATGCTGCGATCTTTAGAAGAAGACATGTTATACTTGCATGGATGCATTGCGATGCAATAATGGAGCCAACCGCACGAGATCGGGTTAAACTAAAACCGACCGCTATTACTCCCTCCATCCCATGAAAATTATCTAAGAATTATCAAAATTTAGATGCATGTTAACTAATCTCAGATAAGTTTCATAAGACGAAGGAAGCAGTACAATTGCTAGTCTATCCCTACATGCAAGTCATCCAAAAGATCTATTCAATTAGCCAATCAAATGTTCATACCATCCCCAGTAATATTTATTATTTATGTATCTTTACATGCTAGCTGCGGAATATCCCCTCTCTGAATGTCACCTAGCTCTCAGCCAATTGTTCACATCATCAATTTATACCCATCAAATATACAACAATTGAACATCTATTATAAATTATTTTACCATCTTGGCTATTTTGATCAACTGAATCTTGCAAATTTTTAAAGACAAGTTTATATTTCAGGTGCATTATACCAATTTATTGTCATACAATACAATATGTAGTATAATTTTAGAAGATTCTTGCTACAACGTTTGGTGTATCCTTCTAGTTAACTGCACAACTGTGAGCCCGTGCATGTATCAGCTGCCACCACTCTCTCTTGGTCTTTCTCAAATCTAAATCAAACTGAGTGACGTAGATGGCTGTGTGGAATCTACTTAACACTTGCGCAAACTGATAAGATTCTCTCGCCTTGCACGCGGTGGCCGGATGATGAGATCACAAAATTAACATGGGCCGACATGCTTTGCGCACTCATGCATGCAAACGGCGCGCCCGCAGTAATGCCAAGAGATCATTTGACAAGCTGCTCGTGATCAATCGAATTAAGCTTGACAAAGTCAGCTATCTTCATTACTCCAAATATTAGAGTAGCTAATATGGGGGTAGCTCATTTGGTGCTCATTTAAGACGATCCTAGTAGGTGTGTAATTGGTCAACCAAATATTAGAGTAATGTTGTAAAATATCCCTCTGTTCACAATTAGATAGCTAGCGTTTCGGGTTTAGTCAAAGTAAAACTTGGCAAATTTTGACTAAATATTTAGAAAAACTTAACATCTATAGCGTAACATATGTATTAATCATCATAAGCTCTACTTTATATTATATGCATTTGGTAGTATGATTGTTGATATTTTTCCTAGCCAAGTTTAACAAAAAATTGAAGCTTTCACCAGTTGGGAGGGGTTACTATCTTTTGATGCGATGGGTTAATTAATAGTTCATAAATTAAATATGTATCAGAAAACAAGAGACAGAAGCTAGCACTAAAAGAAAATACGGAGTATATTACATTTCTCCGTGGAACTCCAGGAAAAATGAGCGCGAGGAAGCATGAATAATGACATGGCGAAAAGTTGCCACTATGTGCTACCATCTACTAACTGCGAAGTTTTGCAAGGTTGGCTGATTGACTAAGTCCTCTCCTCGTAGTTAGAAACAAAAACTACAATGAACTGAGAAGTTTTGCAAGGTTGGCAAGGTTGCAAGAGTTTGCACCTATAATGAATGGCTGGTACAACTTGCACTGAAATATATACAAATTCCATCTTAGTAATGTTAGAGTGCCCGGCAAAATGAACACCGTTCTTGCAGTTGTGCAGTTAACACAAGCTCGTGGAGAAACAAAAACTTAATGTAAAAAAAAATAATTAAACACTCAATCCATCGTAAATAAAACAAGTTCACACTACTAGATCGCTATTTCTCGGTGTCTACACATAGCACATATTTTGATTGGTTAAGACAAGACTGTGATCGACAACTGCTCCATCAATATATGATCGTGATTGCTCCGGTGTCCCCCCCTCAGCGCTCCATGGTTCTGAAAAATTGGAGCCGCTCCAGCTTTTTTGTTTTGATCCGTGGAGTTGCTCCAGCTTTTGGTACAAATACGTGTAGTTGCTTCAGCTTTTGGTATAAATACATGGAGTTGGTTCCGCAGAACACAAAAACATGAATTGGTTGTTTATTTACGTTCCACTGCCACCGATAAGTGACCAAAATATTACGCACGTTTTACCTTTCTCCCCCTCCTCTCTCGGGCATGTTTCCCAATGCCCAGACTCTCCCCGATTTGACTTCACCGCAACGTGATTCACACGTGCCGCCACCGAATCGAGGCCGCCGACAAACGAATGAACTTATCTTCAGCCGGAGTCAAACTTGTCCGAATCATTCTTGCTGCCACGCAAATCGAGTTGTACCTTGTTGTCACCGCCCCCAGAAACTTGTTGTGGCCGCCTCAACCAACTTCTTCATGGGTGAGACAGCGTGAGACGTAGTGGCGGCGACAACAAGCTATTGGCGGTGGCGGCAGCGTGCTACAAATCGATTTGCGCGGCGGCGAGAACGAATCAGACAAGTTTATCTCGGCTGAAGGTACGTCGACTCGTTCGCCGGAGTCCATGATTCAGTAGCGACAAATGTAAATCGCGTTACGATGAAGTCAAATCAGTAGCAGTCAGATGTAAATTATGGCACTCCGTGTTTTTATGTTTGTGTACCAAAAGCTAGAGCAGCTTGCACTTAACTTTTCAAATCTGTCTCCTCTCTTGAGTGCGTAATGGATTCGTAATTCTAGTAGTATCTAAATATGGATCTAAAAACTTGTTCAAGATTTCTAATTACCCGGTGTTTGGGAACGACGTCACGGCAGTGCCGGGTGGTTCAGTGCCGCTGCCATAGCCATCCTCATCGTCATGGCCAGGCCAACTCCACCGCCAGGAAATACTTCGCCACGGGCCAGATGGACTTCCAGCCAAAGATTTAAGTGATCACGCGGTGCATCCCAGTGTGCTCTGCATTTTTATATTTCACGAATTCAACTTCACGTAATTATACCAAAAGCTGGAGCAGCTCCAACTTCTCGAAACCGTGGAGCTAGGGGGGGGGGACACCGAAGCACACCTATGATTTATGTGATGCAAAATCACAACCATAATTTTATATGATTTGAGTTTTTGCAACGTATGAATGTTGCATCTCAAGAGTTTATCTGTTAAGAAACCCCATCACATGAATATGAAGCGCACTGTGATGACACCAATCTTGATTTCGACGATGGGGTTTCTTGGATAAAAATCAGAGGGGAATAACGACGAACTGCACCCCGACGAAATAAACACTTGTGTTATGCGGAGAAAGGAGATGCCAACGATGACATCAATGACGATTATGCAGGAGAAGTGACTATAATATGTGTTTGTATTGAACTATGTTGATGGTAACCTTTTTTTACATTGCTTTGAACTATGCATATGCATTTCGTTTGTGTTGGACATGTATGCTATGCAATGCGGATTTGAAGTTTAACTTTATATGTGTATGTGACGACCTTGCAAAATCTCAAATTCATTTGTTGTCGATATTTTGTGGTGATCTTCCATATATAGTTAAAATTATGGAGCTGGTTATGCGACAGCCGAGCCCTATTTACAACACCATGTGTGGCAGGCATGCCCTATTTTATATGGTCTTGTAAACCAAAAGCTGCACACAGATCATGGAAAACCTATTTTTGGCGATGTATAATTTGTACATCACCTTTAGATGTCCGAAGAACAATGAGGATAACAGGAGGAGAAAGCAGAATGACTGAAGTATTATACATCGCCGTATAAGATGCTCAATGCAACTCGATTTGCTAATTAACCATTTCGTATCCTAATCTATTAGGAACTTTTTTTTTTGCGAAACACAGTACAATCAAAGACGCTCATACATACGCGCACACACTCACCCCTATGAACGCACACACGCACACCCTACCCCTATGAGCACCTCCAAGAGACTACGTTGAAGAATTGATCCGGCGGGTTTTGAGATTGACGAAGTCACCACAGGCGCCTCAAAGTCTAGTAAAGAAGAACAGATCGAGGAGCCGGCGGGCTTAACAAAATGTTAAACCGCACGTCTCTTCTACATCGGGTACGTGTGTAACGTGACAAAAAAAAGGTTACATACTTGTGACAATTAACAAGAGGATGTACTTATATATGCCTCCTTATTTATCTGCGAACAAGGTGGTTCGCTGTTGATTAATTTCTACCATATCCTTCCTTATACGTTTTTTTAGAAGTCCTTCCTTATACTACGTTTGATGCACAGGCTAGCTAAGTATAACTAATTTTCCCTTGTAGCTAGCCAGCTAATTCAGTTCAGTTGCCCCCTCCGTGAAGGCGGCGGGGACGATGACAAGATGGCGTCGAGCGCCTCCTTCACCTGGGAGATGTCCGGCGCCATTCCGCCTTGCTCCGGCCAGAACTCGTCCGTGGCCAGCACCTGCGAATCGATCATGTCAGAATTGCACAGGCCGACCGGTAGATATAACAAGGAGTAGTTCAGTCAGTGATACTTATATCTGATGGATGGTGCCACCGCACGTTCAGAGATAATACGCACCTTGACCTGTAGCTGCAGGAACTTGACGTAGGTGATGGCCTTCTCGAGCATGGTGACCATGTCCACCTTGGTGCCGTTGGGCACCAGCTCCTGCAGCGTCCGGAGCCGCTCGCTGATCTTCTCACGGCGGTTCTGCAACACGATTCAGAGAAACGGTACGTTCAGATCCACCGAAAGCACGGAGACGCCAAGAATTCGAGCAGTGCATTTTGGGCGCCGGCCGGCAGCGAAATTTAATTACCTTTGCGACGAGGCTTTGCGGAGAGCTGGGGGATGTGGTGGTCGCCGCCGGCGGCTTCGGCTTGCTCGTCTTCCTGCTCGCACCGCACTGCTTCTTAGCGGCCCGCGGCGGCTCCGCGTCCTGCATACGCACCACGTTGGTCCGTTTCTGGGAGATGCGCGCCGGCGACGCGGCGTCGGCCGAAGCCGTGGCGCTGGACGTGCCCGGGAATAGGAGCCCGAACGGCCGCCGCGCGCCGCTGGGCCTCTGGGTGAGGCTGAAGCAGCCCGAGGCCGGGTCGAAGCCTATGGTCGACGCTGGCACCGCCAGGTCGTCTCCGTCCATGGCGTCTATCCACGCGTCGCAGTCGGCCTCCTCGTCCGCGACCAACATCGCCGCGGCCGCCGCCTGGGCGCCTTGACGGCGCGCGGTGCGGTCGAACGTGAGTACGGAGGGTCCCGCGCCCGCCCAGCTCGGGCTGTTCGGCACGTAGGCGCTGGCGGCGCCGGCCGGCTCGCTGTCGGCGTAGGAGTAGGCCCCGAAATCGAAGAACGCGGCCTCATCTACGCCGCCGTAGCCGAGCGTGGACGTCTCGGCGTCGTCGTAGCCGCCGTCGTACATCACCATCGGCTCCCGCACTAACGCCATGATCAAGATCACGTATCTACCAAACTAGCTAAGCTAGCACTAGTTTTTGTAAGTGGGCAGCTAAACCAAGCCAGTATCTATCTAGCTCTGTGCAACCAGCGGCAATGGTGCGTGTGTTGTGCCTTCTCGCCATGCCCCGGTCATATATATACATGCGGCGGCGCGGAGGCCCGATCCATGGCGGCCACATGCATGGGGGGCGGTACAACAAACAACTGAGAGCGTGTGAGAGGAGTATACAAAGCACATCGGCATTAAATGCTCGAGGCAGATAGGTGATCGAGCTGCCGATCCTTGCCGCTGCTGTGTCCCTAGACCCTAGTTCTCCTCTGTTTCCGGAGCCTGAGCTCCATGGCGGGTGCGGGTCGCGGCCAATCGGGTCTAAGTGCTCGGCGTACTTTAGGGGCTCCAGGAGGCAGGCAGGCGCCGGTGCGGATCCAACCTAAGAAGAGGCATGGCGAGACCCGTAATGAGGAGGGGAAGCAGGGAGCGGAAGGCGCGGCGGAGACGACGCCCTGCAGATTCCCGACTCATCTCTTCTCACGTGGGACGCAGCGGCTGGTTCAGCATTTGCCTTGCCATGCCCTCTCTTTTATTGCGGCCATGCAATGGAAATCATAATTCATGCCTGTTTCTTTTCTTTCAAGAACACGTAGAGGCTTTGCGCATCGTTCCTTAGAGCGAGAGATTGAAGAAAACAAGTCAGTATTTGTATACTGCATCGGTGTCAAGAAAGCAATTAACACCATCTCACTTTTATGAAGGGTTCTTTAGATTGTTTATTTCAACCCTATCAAACCGATACTGCCACAAGATAATTCACAATTGTCCTTGGCATCTAAGAAGCACAACCTATACTTATTACACAGAAGCATGCGATTGATTCTTAGTCAAGCAAGATTAAGTTAATTCTCGGTCAAAAAGCATACTCCCTCCGGACTTTATTAATCGAGGCAGCAGCTGCCCAGATCCATGTTGAATCATGCTACACCCTGCGTCAATTAAACTCGACCGGAGGTAGTAATTCAAATTCATGTGTAATTTACGTGCAAAACTGATTTTTTTTGGATGAAATTGCAACTCTACCTAAGCTGTGTGATTGTTAGGGTTTTGGGTGTAACAACATACCTCGTTAGAGGTGGCATTGTACAAGTTGGTATACACGTATTGGAGTACTACTCCATATAAGTATGCAGAAAGGCGAAAGAGACCAGACCCTAATACAAACTATGTTTAACAGCCCCCTTAATCACAATCTAGCTTGTGAAAGGTTGAGATTGTTTAAAATCATTAAGATCTTTTACTGGTAACGCCTTTGTAAAGTCATCTGCAACTTGATCCTTGTTAGATTTCTGATGTCAAGAAGTTTGCTTGCAACTCACTCCGTGAAAAAGTGGTAGTCAATTTCTATATGATTTGTCCTAGCATGAAAGACAGGATTTGCTGACAGTACTTCACCTTGAAAGAGTAGCTTGTTTTCTAGCACTCAAGAGATCAAATTTGGTCCAAAGAATATAGCAAAACCTCTTATAGACTCCTTATCATCAAGACAGCCAGCACATTCTGCATCTGAGAAGGCACAAAGTAAAGTGGAGCGTGACTGCTGAAAAGTAAGTCCAACTTTCAGAGTACCTTGAACATAGCACAAAATTCTTTTGGCAACCGTCTAGTGTGCAGTTGTAGGAGCATGTAAATATATACTGATAGACTTTGTCAATGTAAGATATTGAAAAGCACCAACTATGCTTCTACATTAAGTAACATCATTAGATCCAACAGGTGAACTATCTGCCAGTGATAATTTCTTACTAGTGCATTTGTCAAAAGGTACAATCAACGTAGGTCATACTATTCAAAGATCTATTCCTACACTTCCTAGTGCATTTTCATATGCAGGCTGGGCATGATATTGTCTTGATGATAGACGTTCTACAAAAGAATTTGCTATTTTTTGGTTCTAGCTTAATCTCTTGGAGTGCTAGAAAACAAGCTATTATTTCACGCTCTAGCAGTGAACCAGAATACAAGGCGCTAGCCAATGCTAAATCCAAGTTGGTCTTGGTTGAAGCATTACTTCGAGAACTTGGCGTTTCGCTCAAAGAAAGACCATGCTTGTGGTGTGATAATCGTGGTGATACTTATCTCTCAACCAATCTTTTTTTTATGCAAGACGAAGCATATTAAAATCGACTATCACCTTGTTCGTGAATGAGTTCCGAGCAAGTAGGGGAAATCAAATTCATCTCTAACAAAGATCAAGTTGCTGATGGCTTCACTAAGACTTTACATGTAAAGAGTTTAGATGAGTTTAAATGTAATCTTAACATATCTGTAGGTTAAGATTAAGTGGTCTGTTAGAGTTGTATATATTGTACCACATACGGATATTGATATGGTGTAGAACATAATCCATTTGTTGGATGCGTACACTAGTAGAAAACATGGCTTTTGTCCATGGCCCCTAGAAGATTTAGTCCCGATTTAAAAACGAACCGGGCCAATGGGGGGTATTGGTCCCGGTTCGACGAGCGCGGAGCGAAATCACCCTCTAGTCTCGGTTCGTTTAAGGCCTTTGGTCTCGGTTTCTAACACAAACAGGGACTAAAGGTCTTGGGTCAGGGACAGCAATGGCCCATCCACCTTTAGTTCCGGTTTGCCTTACCAACCGGGACAAAAGCTCTTCTCTGTATATATACCCCTGTCCTGCCCTAGTATGAGCCAAACTTAGCATTTTCCACTTCTTAGCACAAGAGAGGTGTATGTTGCTTTGCTCTCTTTTCTTATGCACATGAAGTGCTCGATGAAATGCCTAAGAGCTTTTTCCACATGATTTCACACAAAACAAGCCACACTTAAGCTTTTTTCCTCTCTTTTTTCCTTCTCCATCGAGGTTAACAACTTCATCCTTTCATCTGTCATTGATAAAATGCATGTGTATATATACATTGCTTCACTAATCATAATGTTCTGTAATTGTTTTGATAAGCTTAATTATATCATGCCGATGAATCGGCAATGGATGTACAGTGACCGACTCCTTCACGAGTTCACTGCGGGCCTGAATTTTTTTATCGGTGTGGCTGACGAAAACAAACGGGATGGTTTTATATATTTTCCATGTGTTAAGTGTCAGAATAACATAAATTACTCTTCCTCGAAAACCCTTCACACCCACCTGATGCGGTCCGGTTTCATGCTCAACTACAATTGTTGGACCAAGAATGGAGAAAGAGGGATTATGATGGAAGACAATGAAGAAGAAGAGGATGATGCCAACTATCCCATGTTCCATGAATACGGTGATACTGCAAAGGGGGTTGTTTTCCATCAGAAGACAATGAAGCAAAAGATCAAGAGGTATCAGATGAGCCTGCTGATGATCTTGGTCGGGTCATTGCTGATGTAAGGAGAGACTGTGAAACTGGAAAGGAAAGGCTGAACTTCGACCAGATGGTAGAGGATCACAACAAATTATTGTACCCAACTTGCGAAGATGGCCAGAAAAAGCTAGGTGGCACACTGGAATTGTTGCAATGGAAGGCAGAGAACGGTGTGACTGACTCAGGGTTTGAAAAGTTGCTGAAAATAATTAAGAAGCAGCCTCCAAGGGGTAACGAATTGCCTGCCAGTACGTACGATGCGAAGAAGGTTGTCTGCCCTCTAGGATTAGACGTGCAGAAGATACATGCATGCATTAATGACTGCATCGTCTACTGCGGTGAGTACGAGAATTTATATGAATGCCCGGTGTGCACTGCATTGTGGTTTAAGAACACACGAGATGACCTAGGTGATGTTGAGGGCGAGCGCCCCAGGAAGGGGCTTCCTGCCAAGGTGATGTGGTATGCTCCTATAATACCACGGCTGAAATGTTTGTTCAGAAATAAAGAGCACGCTAGGTTGTTGCGATGGCACAAAGAAGACTGTAAGAAAGACGCGATGTTGAGAGACCCTACTGATGGATCGCATTGGAGAAAAATCGATAGAAAGTTCGTGTACTTTGCAGAGGACGCAAGGAACTTATGGTTTGGTATAAGTACAAATGGCATGAATCCTTTTGGAGATCAGAGCTGCAGTCATAGCACCTGGGTTGTGACTCTATATATCTACAACCTTCCTCCTTGGTTGTGCATGAAGCGGAAGTTCATTATGATGCTAGTGCTCATACACGGTCCGAAGAAACCCAGTAACAACATTGATGTGTACCAGAAACCATTAGTTGAAGAAATTCTATAGCTGTGAGCCATAACATGTGTACGTGTGTGGGACGAGCACAAACAGGAGGAATTTGACCTACGAGCGCAACTTTTCATAACCATCAATGATTGGCCTGCTCTTGGTAACCTTTCAGGACAGTCAAACAAGGGATACAATGCATGCACAAACTGTTTAGATAAGACTGACAATATATATTTGGATAAATCTAAGAATGCCATGTACCTGGGGCATCGTTGATTTCTTACGCGTACCCATCCCGTAAGAAAGAAAGGCAAGAATTTCAAACGTGAGGCAGATCACCGGAAGAAGCATGCCCACCGTCATGGTGCTGATATATTTGGTATGGTCAAGGATCTAGAAGTAATCTTTGAAAAGGGTCCTAGAGGTTAGTCTGTTCCGAATGACGCTGCCGGACACGCGGCCATGTGGAAGAAGAAATCTATATTTTGGGAGCTACCCTATTGGGAAGTCTTAGAGGTACGCTATTTAATCGACGTGGTGCACGTGAGAAAGAATTTTTGCGTGAACCTGCTAAGCTTCCTGGACGTGTATGGGAAGACACAATATAGACCGAAAGCATGGGAGGACCAACAATGTATGAAAGACCCAACCAACATGCATGAGACAGATAAATGACGTCAGTACTCCAGCTATGCTCTTACAAAAGTAGAGAAGGAAATATTTTTTGAATGTCTGAGAAGTATCAAGGTCCTGTCTCGCTTCTCGTCCAATATAAAGGAAATAATAAATATGGTAGAGAAAAAACTCCAGAATTTGAAGTCTCATGACTGCCACGTGATAATGATGCAATTGCTTCCAATTGCATTGAGGGGGCTTCTACCGGAAAATGTTTAAGTACCCATTGTGAAGCTATTTGCATTCCACAATGCAATTTCTTAGAAGGTAATCAATCCAGAAAGTCTACAGAGGTTGCAGAGTGATGTGGTCCAATGTCTTGTTAGTTTTAAGGGATTAACTTATCAATGCCTATGGATTGTAGGCTAGGGTTTAGTTAGAAGTAGAAGAAAAATTTGCCAAGGGAAAATATGTCGACAAGAAAAATAAAAGGAAAATGGCGACAGGATGAGTTATTTGCATACTTCGGGAGCCTTTGGTCAAGAACAAGTTTTTGCCCAAATGCTCGGGGGCTACTTCGAAAAAAGTAAAGTTTCGACTATGGCAAAAATAGAAATTGTGGGAGCCTACAACCAAGCACAAGTTCTTGGCTGTAGCCTCGGGGCTACTCCCATCGGGAGCGCTGTTCGCGCACCCGATAGATAAAAAAAAAAAGAGAAGAAGGGAAAGAATATCGTGAGATAATGGCAATATAGCGACAAGGTGGACTAAAATGTTGAGCCTACAACCAAGCACAAGTTCTTGGCTGTAGCCTCGGGGGCTACTCCCATCGGGAACGCTGTTCGCGTGCCCGATGAAATTAACAAAGGAAAAATAGAATAGCAAGAGAGTATACTTCGAGTTATAATTAACTCTACATATACTCCCATCGGGAGAGCAATATAAGTCATATTTGACTCGATAAAATGTGCCATTCCAACAGCCGGAAAAGCACTCGACAATATATTCTCAGAACGCCAAAGTTGCGATCAATTTCTGAATGCCGCAAATTTGCGAAGGTAAGACCCCGGATCTATTCTCGCTGGGCGTGGCATCGCCGAAGACTAGCGCTCGCTACTTTTAATCCGTATCAACGGATACGAAGAAAAATCCTAACGGACGCGTTAGGTACTCGATAAATTTGACCGGGACTCGACGAATGGTAAGACCTTAAGCGGCACTCGTCGAAGTTTACACCAGTATCCCGAGATCATGTCCAGGGACGTGATTTTGAAGTAGGTTTTTGCGGATTGCCACTAGAGCGAGTTAACTAGTACCCGATCCGTCGGATGAACTAGCCCCAACTACCAATATCCCCGTACAATATAGAATTTTATGAGAAGAAGTATGAAAGTTTGAGCTTTTGAGTAAAAATAAACGAGTAGAGATTTTCCCCGACTCTATGATTCAAGCAAAATCTCGGGGCTATCGACATAGGCATCCCAAATGGGCCTGCCGAATATAGTACCCGGGGTTTATTGAAGGCCCACTACCCGAAGGATAAGAAGGTTCGAGAGCCCAAGATGTATTTAAGGAAAAGATAGAGTTGTAATAGGAAGTGTTATTTGTAATCTGGCGGGATGAGTTAGAAACCGTCCCGGACTCTGTAACTTGTACAAAACGAAACCCTCGGCTCCACCTCTTATATAAAGGGGGGTCGAGGGACGAAGAGATCATCGAATCATTGTCTGCAAACCCTAGTTTTCATATTCGTCGAGCACTTTTCGGCTGAAACCTTCGAGATCTACTTGCCCTCTACTTCTAACTAAACCCTAGCCTACAATCCATAGGCATTGATAAGTTAATCCCTTGTCATCTCCTCCTTCACCTGGTTGATGAGATTTTCATTCTCGGTTCTGTGTTTATACACAATATGTTCTCCATTAAGAGGTTCATGGGAGTCTTAAAGAAATATGTTTATAACCATGCTAGGCTAGAAGGAAGCATCTCCAAGGGCTATGGAATAGAGGAGATCATTGAGTTATGTGTTGACTTTATTCCTGACCTTAAGCCGATTGGTATTCCTGAATCGCGGCACGAGGGTAGACTGAGCACAAAAGACACGCTAGGAAAGAAAGAAATGATAAGTATGGACGGCCATTTTTTCACTCAAGCACACTAAACAGTTCTACAAAGTTCCACTTTGGTGGCTCCGTGATATCGATGTACACTAGAATTTTGTACGCTTCCAACACCCAGGGCAGTCGGACGACTGGATTATACGTGAACACATGGAGACTTTTGCCGGTTGGTTGCAAAAACATCTCATGAATGACACCACTATTGGAGATCAGCTGTAGTTATTGGCCACGACACCATCTTCGACTATATTGACTTTCCAAGGGTACGAGATAAATGGAAATACATTTTACACGATCACCCAAGGTAAAAAGAGCACCAACCAAAACTGTGGTGTCAATTTTGATGCAACAAAAAACAAAGGCCAAAATGACACATATTATGGTTACATAGCGGAGATATGGGAACTTGACTGTGGACCTTCTTTTAAGGTCCGTTTGTTTAGGTGCAAATGGATCAAGATAACATGAGGTGGGGTTCAAGTAGACAAGTTGTATGAAGTGACAACAATGGATCTCAACAATCTTGGGTACAAAGACGAACCACTCGTCCTAGCCAAGGATGTGGTCCAGGTTTTCTATGTGAAGGACATGTCTACTAAACCGAGAAAAGGAAAAAAAAATAAGAAAATGAATACATCATACGATGAGCCAAATCGCCACATAGTTATTTCAGGAAAAAGAAATATCGTGGGTGTGGAGGACAAGACAAACATGTCAAAAGATCATAATAAGTTTCTTTAAATTCCGCCCTTCACAGTGAACACTGGCCCAAGCATCAAGTTAAATGATGAAGATGCTCGATGGTTACGGCCAACGCGATCATAAGCAAGGGCATACATGAAGAAGGTTAATGGCATACATGTGTATCTCAATATGGCAATCAAATTTCCATTTATTTTTGTGTAATAATGTAACTGTATGTAAGATATTAACACTGGAGATGGTTGGCTCGTTTTTACTAGTTAAATAGAGGTTGTGACGTACCATAGGGAGATTCCCCAACACTGTTAGAGGAGATGGAGGCTTTCACGGGCTTGCGGGAAAAAATTTCCGAGGCGGAACTTCCGAAGATGTCCTAGGGCGTGTGCACCAACAACATCTTCAAGAAGTTCCGCCATGGGATATTTCCCAACCCTTTCCCCAACACTGTTAGAGGAGATGGAGGGTTTCACAGGCTTGCGGGGAAATTATTCCGAGGTGGAACTTCCGAAGATGTCCTAGGGCGTGTGCACCAACGACATCTTCGAGAAGTTCCGCCACGGGATATTTCCCAACCCTTTCCCTAAGACTATTAGAGGAGATGGAGGCATTCACGAGCTTGCGGGGAAATTTTTCCGAAGTGGAACTTCCGAAGATGTCCTAGAGCGTGTGCACCAATGACATCTTCGAGAAGCTCCGCCACGGGAAATTTCCCAACCCTTTTCCCAACATTGTTAGAGGAGATGGAGGCTTTCACGGGCTTGCGGGGAAATTTTTACGATGCAGAACTTCCAAAGATGTCCTAGGGCGTGTGCACCAACGCCATCTTCGAGAAGCTCTGCCACGGGAGATTTCCCAACCCTTTCCCCAACACTGTTAGAGGAGATGGAGGCTTTCACGGGTTTGCGGGGAAATTTTTCTAAGGCGGAACTTCCAAAGATGTCCTAGGGCGTGTGCACCAACGACATCTTCGAGAAGCTCCGCCACGGGAGATTTCCTAACCCTTTCCCCAACACTGTTAGAGGAGATGGAGGCTTTCACGGGCTTGTGGGGAAAATTTTCTGATGCGGAACTTACGAAGATGTCCTAGGGCTTGTGCACCAACGACATCATCGAGAAGCTCCGCCACGGGAGATTTCCCAACCCTTTCCTCTGTCCGTGGCGACGAAGCTCCCTACCTTCTAGGTTGGCTTGTTGAGCTGCTTGCCATGGCGATTATCAACGCTCCTTTTATAGGTAGGGCGCCACCTCCTCCTTCGTATTGTTCCTCAGATAGGGCGTTGTGCACTACATGCCTTATCTCGTCGAGCAGTGCGTCCACCCACGCGTCCTTATCCTGCCGACAGCTTTAGTCCCGGTTGCACCCACCAGCCGGGACTAAAGGTTTCCTACACGTCCTTATCCTGCCGACAGTTTTGTTAGATGACACAAAAAACCACCTTTAGTCCCGATTGCACCCACCAGCCAGGACTAAAGGTTGCCCACACATCCTTATCCCGCTGACAGTTTTGTTAGTGGCTTCTAAAACCACCTTAGTCCCAGTTGCAGCCACCAGCCGGTACTAAGGGTTAGATGGCCAGCTCTGGCTTCCTCTTCTTCCTCCTCCTCGATCATCATCAGCGTCATCCATGATGAAGCCATCCTTATCTTACTCATTTTGTCCCTCCTCTGCTCACCACCAGCTCTAGCTTCCTCTTCTTCCTCTTCCTCCTCATCATCATCGGCGTCATCCATGATGAAGCCATCCTTCTCGTACTTGTTTTGTCCCTCCTCTACTCACCACCAGCTCCCGCTTCCTCTTCTTACTCCTCCGCATCATCAACGGCGTCATCCACGAATAAATTAATGCAAAAGCTATAAATCAATGCATTATAAATTGAAAATGGCAAAATGGTTAATAGTTTGAATAGTTAGAATAATTATTTTAGAAAATATAAAATGGTTTTAGATTAATTATCCATATTCAAACACTTTTCATGTTGAAAACTTTGTCGGGATATAAATTATGCAAAAGATATAAATTAATGCATTTTAAATTAAAAATGGCAAAATGGTTAGTAGTTTGAATAGTTAGAATAATTATTTTAGAAAACATAAAATGGTTTTAGACTAATTATCTAAATTAAAACACTTTTCATGTTGAAAGTTTTGTCACAATCAAAATTATACATAAGATATTTAAATTCATATTCAAACATTTAACATGAGGAATTTAAATAATTGAATGTTCAAAAAAATTAATTATACTTTTATTACATAGATTTTTTCTAAACATTTTGACATGCTATTTGTCATTTTCTGATTTGAAATAAGGCGGGAAACAAAACTAATTTAAAAAGACACATCCAAATAGATCTTTGCCATTTTTATGAACATTTTGACATGCTATATGTCATGCTATATTACCAACTGGGACTAAATAGGTGTTTTATGCATGCACCAAACAGGAGCAGCGATAATACCCCTTTAGTCTCGGTTGGTATTACCAATCGGGACCAAAGGGGGGCCTTTGGTCCCGGTTCATGCCACGAACCGGGACCAAAGTGTCCTTCCCCTATTAATGGTAACGCCTTCTTCTCCGCGCAGATCATTCGCGTGAAGAAGGAGTTAGCACCACCAGGCTGCCAAATTCGCCCGTTGCCGCCGCGCCATCATAGCCACCGCCGCCGCGCGCGCTGCTGCCGCATCCTGGTGTGTGCCTCGTCCTCTCCTCCTTCTACGCATCGGCAACCTCCTGCCGCCGCGTGCCGAGCTCCTCCGATCGATGCCGCTGCGTCGGACTCCTCCGCCGTTGCCACGCCGACCGTCGACACGTCGGCCGCCTCCTCTCCGGCCTCGGCGACACCATCTTCACCACCGGCCACCTCCACATTTGGTAGGTTTTTTGTTAAATTTATTTGTTGTCTATGTTCTTTAGATTAATTAGTTAGTTAGTTAGTTTATGTTGTTTAGAAAAATTTAGTTAGAATTATTTGGTTAGAATTAGTAGTAGAAATATTTGGTTAAAATTATTTGGTTACAAAATATTAGTAGTAGTATTTGGTTAGATTATTTTGGTAGTAATATTTAGTTTATGTTAGATTATGTTGTTTAGAAATATTTAGTTAGAATTATTTGGTTAGAATTAGTAGTAGAAATATTTAGTTAGAATTATTTAGTTAGAAAAATTAGTTAAAATAATTTGTTAGAAATATTTACGTACTAAATATTAGTAGTAGTATTAGTTCGAAAATATTAGTTAGAAATAGTTAGAAGTATTAGTTAGAAATAGTTAGAAAATTTTAGTTAGAAATATTAGTTATAGAACTTTATTCGTAGTATATATATAGTTAGTTTATTTAGCGCAATATTAGTTCGTTTATAGTTAGTTTATTAAGCATGATATTATGTTTGTTTAATTATGTTAGTATATATGATTTAGTTTTTATAGCTACGATGGCGCCCCAGCGTCGTGGACTGGGCTCTGGCCACGTTCCGGACCACATGACCGAAGTCCAAGGCAAGGCTCCGCCGGGCTGGCACTGGGAGGTGTTACCTTCCAGGGCACGCACCTTGGTGGGGAATCCGGGTCCCGTCGTCGACCCGGATCTTCTTTGGTGGCGGTCGCGTGGGCCACGAGCGGTGCAGAGGGAGCCAGACCCCAAGAAGAGTTGGTACATCACCGCATCAGAGAGGAGGACGAGCACATTCGTCGTTACATGTGTTGTACAACATGTATTCCAACACATGGGCGGTTATCCAGGGATCTCACGTGAACTATGATCCTGTGGTTGTTCTGTTATCTTTGGTTGTCCACCGCCCGCGGCTCATCACCCGGTGGACGTTGAGAGGTTCATGCATGGGAGTCTTGTAGTTGTAGTGATATATTAGGGTTAAATAAAAAATGGACCCGAGCTATATATGTACCTGCAATCTTTGGTTTGAGCACTACATTATCCTTAATTAATACCTATATATGTAACTCCAATTGGTTTTGTGCATTATCCTTAATTAATATCTATATATGTGATTATATGATGGTTCCTATAACTTGCAAGTCTTTGCAGAAACTATGGACGCTGATAGAGATGAAGTACAAAAAGAATTGATGGAGAACCTCATAGCCGGTGGAGATGGCGATGTCACCACAACGTATCTGAATGACTCCGGTGAGGGAGCGTAGGATCTTGAGCGAAGAGAAGATGATGGCTCCAGTGAGGGAGAAGATAATGGCTCTGGTGAAGGAGAAGATGATGGCTCTGGAACCTTAGTTAACTGATTTTTATATAAATTAAGCCACTGCTGACTAGATGCATTAACTGATTTGTATATATATATTAACGATGAAATATTTCTTTTTTAGCCATCCGGATCGAGCCAATCTTCTGTAAAGTCGAAGCGAGGCCCGGCCAAAAAGTTGAGCGATTATGCTAGGTTCGACATCGTTGAAATCGCTCATGATGGCCGACCGACTACTCCCTTGAAGGCGGCAATATTATTTGTAAGTCAATGCGGAGTTGTTGTTAGGGACTGCATCCCGATCACCGTTCGAGACTGGAACAAGCCAAAGACCAAAGAGGTTAAAGAAGGTACTTATGTCGATGATATAGCCAAAGACAACCATTGGCGTGAACTCATGGCACATTTCACCCTACCTCCAGAGGAGAATCCCGATGTCAAAAAGATAGAGGAGAAAGTCAAGGAGTGGGCTCTAAAGAAGATGTCCGAACAATTCAAGAACCACAAGAAAAGATTGTTCCGTGACTATGTCCACAAAAAACAAGACTCTAGACTTCACTGAGCGCATGAGAAGATAAAAGATCACTGGCCCAAATTCGTGAAGTTCAAGTTTTCAGATGAAGCTAAGAAAAGGTCAAAAACAAATAAGGCAAATGCTTCGTTGAAGACATATCACCATATTACGGGTCCAGGTGGCTACAAGTCTAACATGCCTAAGTGGGAGGCAGTTGAGGCGGAACTGATCAGCAAAGGGATGAATATAGAGACAACAGATTGGGCCGAACGGGCGAAGGAGTGGTTCTA
This sequence comes from Lolium rigidum, assembly GCF_022539505.1. NCBI lineage: Eukaryota > Viridiplantae > Streptophyta > Magnoliopsida > Poales > Poaceae > Lolium > Lolium rigidum. The sequence goes on from NC_061509.1 coordinate 218,403,383, forward strand.
CGGGGTTGGGGGAAAGTTGGACCAAGAAACATGAAAGTATATTATGGAAAAAGAACATCTAAAAAAACCTGCTGAAGCCCTTGTATCTGCACATAAGGACGTGCAGGAGGGGTGGTTCCATCCCGAAAGAGAGAACGGCGGGCTGACACGCACCCTTGGGAATAAAGAACACGACGGACGAACACGAGGCACGATAGGCTCCCTTCCATGGAAGTATGGCTTTCCAGAGGAAAGGAAGTGATTTCCTGATAAAAGCCATGAGAGGAGAAAGGCAAGGGAAGCAGACCGCTTCGCGTCTTTAGAAGAATCTTTGAGGGAGACGCAGCAACAAGTGAGGGCACAACAGGCCCAAATTAACGAAGTACTTGGCCAACGATCTCAGGGGCAGCATGAGGATCCTGCATTCGATGCTATCAACCCGCAGCAATCTCAGCATCGAAAAAGCAGCGTGACTTCCACACAGCTCGATACTAGTTATGATGATCATGTGATGTTGGCTCCCCGCTACCCCGTGGATGATATCACAGAGAGCCGTCCTTGTGAGCTGCATGTAAAAGTTGTGAATATATCCATGAAGGCGGCAGTCGGCTATGTCTTACCTACAACAACTTACCATTGTCGTACTGTTCCAGATGGCTATGCTGTTGCGGGAGTGGATGAAGTGATGGCAGGATATGAGCCGGTGATGCTTGACCACCCTGCAGGTGAAGATGGGGAACTGATTGAACTGGGAGAAGCCATTAGAACCACTGTTCTATGGCGAAAGGAATACATTGTGCTTCCAAGTTCGAAGCCAAGCAGGCCACCTCCAGCTCATTCTCCGCCGTCTCCACCGCCTCCGCCGCCTCCGCAGTCTCCTCACGTGAGCATACTCCGCCGCCTCCTCCTCGTCAGGAGACTCCGCCGACTGTGCCGCCTAAGCAGACTCGACAAAAGAGGATGAGTACTGCGGCAAGTACTACAATCCGAAGAGATCATGAGCTCCGGAGAGTTCTAAGACTTTTGAGAAGTTACCATACGATAATACTGATGAGGAAAACTTCGTTCAATCAAAGGCCGAGATGAAGGCGCATTTTGCACCGAAGAAGCCCCCGCCAAAGCTATTTATACCACCGAATACAGTGAGACACTTTGCTGAGACGAGAACAAAGCAAGTTGAGTTGGTAACTGATTATGATCGCTCTCTTGGACAATCCTCTAGAGCGGATTATGAGAGAAAGTATGGAAGTAGAACCTTAAAAGGGAAAACAATTTCCCAGCTCGGACAACAGGAAAATCAATCGGTACCCCCCTTGATCGTGCACTCCTATGATGACCCGGAGATGACATATTTGATCCAACGGGCTGCTAGAGATCTTGGAGTACCCGTTTAGTACAAAAGTTACTTCCCCATGGCTGAATTCACATACACATACACATACGTGCATCCTCTTGTCAGACCTGACCGCCAGCTCCCGCTTCTAGGGACTCAGATGCGAAAGTTGCATGACTAGTACATGCAAGCCTATAGGGAGTCGAAGATCGTACTCACAGTGGGAATTAAAGATGAACATTACTCCTGGGGAAACGAGGAGCTAAACATTGACTTTGAAGAACTATTTAAGTTATTCAATCAAGACGCCCTTGACAAAACTCTCATGAATTGCTACTATCGGTAAGTGATTTATTTCTGCAATTAAGTCTCTAGCTCAGCTCGTTCATTGCACTAACAATTATCCTCAATATATTCTTTTATACGCTTTATATTATGCAGAATGAAGATGCTCGAATGCAAAAGAGGCGGACTCTATGACATTAGTTTCATTGACCCAAACACCGTTTATGAAGTTACGGTAAACATATTCCCCAAGGACACAGAGGATAACTTGCTACTGTTTTTGCAGAAGCAACCAAACAAATCAGAAATATCCTTTCCTGAAAACTTCCAGTGAGTGTTACTGTCTTATACATATTTGATTTTTCTTACTCGATGTTAAATCTTAATTAATCCTCTAAATTATGCATGCGCAGATTCCACTATATTCTCCTAATCATTCAGCTTGAGAAAGGAGTAGTAATTGTCATGGACTCGAAACGTAAAGAGCATCAGGAATGGGCAAACCTGACTGCCCTGCTCTAGAGGTAATTTCAATCAATATTGCACTGTATCGACATCTTCTGTTCTCATTTCTTGATATCAAGATAATTGGAACACATGCCTATTGATTGATTAGTACTTGGATACCGTTTTATTATTATTTGCAAATGCCCTGCTATGATTGTTACATGAGTTTCTCTCATCCATGCAACGCCGGTTATCCGTCCCCGTGCCTATAGTATTTTGATACTGCGTTGTTTACTAAAATCACTATTGCTGTCTTTGTTACTCTCTCTGTTATTTTACTACGCTCTTGCTATAAAATTGTTACTACGATAAACTCTTGCGAGCAAGTACGTTTCAGTGCGACTGAATTGACAACTCCATTGTTAAGGCTTTCACAAGTATTCTTTGTCTCCCCTTGTGTCGAATCAATAAATTGGGTTTTACTTCCCTCGAAAATCATTTGCGATCCCCTATACTTGTGGGTCATCAAGACTATATTACGGCGCCGTTGCCGGGGAGCATAGCTTTATTTGGAAGTTCACTTGGATTGATATTGTTCGCTGCAAATTCTCCATCATGGGTAAACCTCGCGATACTAAGGTCGCCATATTACCATCCACTACAAGAAAAGGTACAACTGCGATTACCTCTGCTTGCTCTTGATTCACCATGCGTGATTGATAAACTTGTTTCACCGCCACATGCTTAAGCTTAACATTACTCTGCTGAATCTGAAAACTCTCATAATATTGATAATATTTCTGCTTGTGCTTGATGATAGTGGTTCATTGGGAACTTTTCTAGATGCTACAATTGCTAGGTCTAGATAAATTGAAAATGTCTTGAAACTCCTGATGTTACTACACCTGTTAATTCACACCGAACTTGAATACTCTAGTGATGATCTTGATGAATATTATGTGGAACTTGATGATGATTTTATTGAAAAATGCAATGCTACTACTGATGCAAGAAAAATTAAAAAGTTGCTTGTAGAATGTCTTGTTAGATATAAAGCTGTCTCCTGATCCTAAATTTGCCACATCTCCTATAAACATTAAGGATAAAGATTATGATTTTTCTCTCTTGATCTATCTCATATAGCTATTGTTGAGAAAACACCCTTTTGTGGTCTTGAAAAAGAAAGTCTCTGTTGAACACATGATTGAGTTATCTACTACGAGTAGCTTGTTTTCCGATGATGTTAAGAAGCGTACTTACTTTGTTGCTAAAATCTTTCCATTCTCATTAAAGGATGACGCTAAAACTTGGTATAATAGTTTGCCACCTAATTCTATTAAAAGTCCAAAAGAATTGCTTGATGTTTTCTTCCGAAATACTTTCTGCTAGTGCTCAACATATTGCTTTGCGGAGAATTTATAATTTTGATTAGGGAGATGGAGAGAAATTGCTCGAGGCTTGAGGCGAGATTTTGCTCTCTTATTAGAGCTCGGCTCGACCATGATTTGGAAAAGCATGATTTACTTGATATATTTTATAGTGGACTAACCATTGAGTCTAGGGCATACCCGGATAGTTGTGCTTGGTTGTGTTTTCAGGAAAAGAACTCCAGTGAAAGCTGAAGAATTATTGGCTAAAATAGGTCGGAATCATGATGATTGGACTACGCTCGAACCTACTCCAACGCCAATATTGAAGAAGAGGGGTTTAATTAAATTGAATGATGAAGATATGAGGGAAGCCAAGAAGTCTCTCAAGGAGAAAGGTATTAAATGCTGAAGATGTGAAGAATCTTCCTCCCATAGAAGATATATGTGAGATAATTCCCCCTTCATCCATGATTGAGGTAAATTCCCTTCAACGCTTTACTAGGGAAGATATTCCGTATTCAAAACCTCTGCACGCAATGCTTAGATGAGTTTGATAATTATATTGTTAAGCAAGAAATTTTAATATGAGAGTAGAGAATCATCTAATGGAAAATTCTCAAGCTATTAGTGAATTGCATGATATTGTGGAGAGAACCTCCAATGATGTTAAGATGCTTGTTAAACATTTTCATATGGTTCAAACTCAAATTGGATCAACTCACTAAAGTGCAAAATGACTTGTTAGGAAATAATTCTAAAGAAAAACATGCTTATGAAGTAACAACTAGGAGGTGGATGTCTCTACCCGGGATCCTCTATATCTGAGGGACATCCCAAAAGAGTTGAACAAGATTCTCAACGAACTAAAACTAGTGCTCCATCTAAGAAAAGAAAAAGAAACATAAGAATGTTGTAGAATCCTCTGAACATGTTAATGATCCTAATAGTATTTCTATTTCCGATGCTTTGAAGCTGAAAGTGGTAATGAACATGATAAAGATAATGATAAGAATGATACTCTCGATAAAGAAGAGGTTGAAGAAAGAACTGCAAAAAGCATGCTAAAAATAAAAAGTATACTAAAAGAAGATTTTATTGCTTGAGAAACATGGTAATGAAAGAGAACCTTGGGTGCAAAAGAAAATGCCTTTTCTGCTAAGAAACTAAAATCAAAGGAAGAAGAACACTATAATAAATTTTGTGATTGGATGAAACCTTTATTCTTGCAAATCCCTTTGGTTGATGCTATAAAATTGCCTCCTTAGTCAAAGTATATGAAAGATATTGTTACTAACAAAAGGAAAATCCCCAATGAGGAAATTTCCACTATGCTTGCTAATTACTCTTTCAATGGCAAAGTTCCAAAGAAGTTGGGCGACTCGGTATACCTACTATTCCTTGTTCTATTAAGAATAATTATGTTAAAACTGCTCTATGTGACTTGGGAGCCGGTGTTAGTGTTATGCCTTTTTCTCTTTATAAGAGACTTTACTTAGATAAGTTGATACCTACTGATATATCTTTGCAAATGGCTGATAAATCTCCTGCTATTCCTGTTGGTATATGTGAGGATGTTCCTGTTCAAGTTACTAATAGCTTGATATTAACTGATTTTGTTGTGTTGGAAATGTCTGAAGATGATAATATGTCTATTATTCTTGGGAGACCTTTTCTTAACACCGCAGGGGCTGTTATTGATTGCAATAAAGGAAAGGTTACTTTCAATGTTGATGATAAGGAACACACCGTCTATTTCCCCAAGAGGATTGAAAAAGCGTGCGGAGTTAATACTATTTCTAATGTGAGAACTATCAAAGTTGGAACTATCGATTGTCCTATATATGAGCCTAAAGAAGAATATCAAACTCTTATGATTGGATCCATATCAATACAATTCAAGGTAACATGATTGATTTGAGGTTTATTTCTTCATATGCTATGTAAAATTTATTTGGTGGCAAGACTTGATCAACCTTGTTAACAAATACTTTTTATATGCATAGAGGAGGTAAACAACATCTCTTTCTTCCTCCACTTGCTCTAGTTGCTGTAGCACTTTTATTTTTCAAAGTTCCTTAGTTAATTGGAGATTTCAAAAAAATTCTGGCCAGGTAATAATAAACTTAATACCCGAAATGTGCATTTTTCAAAGTTTTCAAAAATTCGCAAAAATTACACCGTTGGTCCTATTTTTCGACGAGGCACATGGGATTACCGGAGGATGACCTGTGGGGCACCATAGGGTGCCACACCACGAGGCTGGCGCGACCAAGGAGGTGGGCGCGCCACCCGTGGTGTGGGCCCCTCCTTGCCCCACTACTTCATCTCTTTCTCCACGCATCTTCTCTCTCCCGAAAAAACTCGAACCAGCTTTCTCTCACTCGCGTTTTTGCTCAAGAGCTCAGGATTTTTCGATCTCTTTGCTCAGCCCAGATTTACGTCCTGAAATTTGGCACATTTGCTCTCCGGTATGCGACTCCTTCGATTATCCAAATAGAATTTTGTTTGGTTGAGTATATCTTGAATATTTTTCTGCTGTAGGTAACATGTGTAGTGAGCTTGCATGCTTGTTCTAAGTGGTAGAAACTAGTTTTGATGCATGATTAGTACTCTAGCAAGTTCCTATGGTAGTTTCCCTCAATTATATGTCACCAAATCAAGTTTTATATTGTTTGTTGAAAATTTCAGAAAAGAGATGAAGAAGTTCAACTTTGGAGAATTGTTCAAGAAAGGAACAACCAGCACCGGGAGGCCTTCTAGGACCGCCACCCAAATTAGGCGATCGTACAATGAGGACATCATCGCGCTCTAGCTTCGCGCCCGAAGAGGACAATGGGGCTCCTAACGCTTCATCCTTCCCATGTTATGATTTTCTGACAAATGCAGGGATACTGGATGATTTCTTCACCCTTGTCAACAGGGCAGGTTTAGCCACCTACGTGGGAGATGAAAGGGAGCAATACTATATGCTCACCAAAATCTTCGTCGAGAGCTTCAAGTTCCAAAACACGCAATATGAGCCGACAGTTGCATTCAAGATTTATGATAACCCTATTACTATGGAATTGGAAACATTTTGTCGTGCATTGGATATTGCCCCTGTAGGTACAAGCAAGGAGGATTGATGACAACCCCGGGACTTGTTGGAGCTCTATCGAGGGATCACCAATGATGATTTTCGCACCATTCAGCGGGGCAAGATAAGGAACATTCAACTCCCCGCCATTAAATATTTTACATATTACATTGCTACTAGCATACTTGGTAGGGAGAACACTAGCAATATTTCTAGTTACCATCTTGCCTTCTTGAATATTGCACTTACTTGGACGGACATCTTATCATCTTGGTTCTCTTATTGCTCGCCGCCTGTCTAACAGGGGGCCTATTTTTGGAGGAACTATTGCACTGCGCATTTTAACACATTTAAGACTTCCTATTGATCATAATGATGTGCCATTAACCCCTAGGAGGCTTGATATCACTGCTATGAAAAGCCATCATTTTGTTACCACTGATTCCACTGTAGATAACATGGTCTATAGAATGTTGTTTGCTGACGGGGATGAGAAAGAAATCCCTCTTCCCCAGCCGGAGTTTGTTCTGTATTGACGAGGCAACCATGGTCGCGCACTAAGGAGGAGGTGGATGAACATATGAAGATACAAGATTTCCACCAGAAGCATGACTCCGAGGACGCCGAGCCCTCCTACGACTATACCGTCACGCATCCGGGTGCTTCTTCTAGCACATACCCGAATATGATCCATCTTTGTCGTACTACGGGGATACTACCTCATGGCCTCGATGGGATTGAACTCCACTTAGGCCAAAAGCCTAAGCTTGGGGGAGGTATACCGGCATCACTCATTCTTTGCATATCATGATTGCTGGATACTTGTATATACTTGTTTAGTTTGTTTGAGTGGTTTTCTAATGAGAGGAAGATGATATTTGGGGAAGTGCTGCCTGAAAACAGATTCTGGACTGTTACCAAAAAAAATCTCAAAAATAGCCAGAACAGTATTTTGCGAAGCCAATTTTTGTGCATTTTCCCCAGGTTGTTATCTAACTTTCATTAGTTGAACACTTTTCGAGCTGAGCAACGTAAGATTTTTGTAAAAATCGATTTCGCATCTGCTTGTCGGGTTTGGCAGATTTCTGCCATCTCGCTTTTTCTGTGTTTCTTTTAGTTTGCTATTTCTTGCTTTCACTTTGTTTCTTTCCCAAAACACAAAAAGACCAAAAATATTTCTGTTGTTTCTCTTCACCATTGTTTATCTTGGTTTCTTGCATTTGTTTCGCTTTATTTGCTATTGCTAGTTTGCTATAAGAAAACCCAAAAAGATTTTGCTTTGTTTGCTTGTTTCCTTTTGTTCTTGTTCTCAAATTCGAAAACACCAAAAATATTTGCTGTTCTTCTTTGGTTTGTAAAGTTCATTATGAGTTCAATGGTCTTCGGTGGCTGGAGCATGGTTTTCATTTCATATTATCCAAGCTACACAAGTGAAAGGCAATGATGACGACATTCGACAATCTGATTGTGGTGAGAGGCTGGTATGAACTCTATTTGTTTTTTCATTTTTGTACATATACTCATCCATGTGAGCATGCTTAGTTGGTTCATGTGAGGTATATGTCATTTAAGAAAGTTTAGTAGTTCATGATCTCTCATGTTAGCTCCAATCTATTAATATGAGTAGCATGTCATGGATGTTTGCTTGCATTGTTTTATTCATAAGTAAGTATGGCATTGTGGTATCCTCCTCTTTCATTTATATCGACTTGGCACATGCTCACGCATGCATATGACTGAACAAAAGTCAATTAAGCCTCAATGATTTACATTGCTTCAGAGTTCTTGTATCACTTTTATGCCTCAGTTAATTTATTTTGCCGCAAGCATGATTATGACAGTTATTGCTCTCTTGATTTGTCGCTCCCTAGTCTTTTGCTAGCCTTCACTTGTACTGAGCGGGAACGCTGCTCGTGCTTCCCAACACAAGAAAACCAAGTTATTCCAGAGTGTCCACTATAAATACCTATGCATGGCATTTCAAACCATTCCAAGTAAATTCTCATGCGCTACCTTTAAAACCTTCAAAATGCTTCTCAATTTGTGTTAATGTTTCATAGCTCATGAGGAAGTATGTGGTGTTTAGCTTTCAACCTTGTCATTTACTTTTGACGGACTCTCATATGGACTAGTGGCACATCCGCTTATCCAATAATTTTGCAAAAAGAGCTGGCAATGGGATTCCCGGTCCCGAATTAATTAACTTAAATAGACACTCCTCCATGGTTTGTGATTGTTGGACGGCACCCGAAGGATTCGGTTAGCCATGGCTTGTGTAAGCAAAGGTTGGGGGGAGTGTCATCATCATAATAAAACTAAACTAAAAAGGCACTCCTTCATGGTATGTGATTGTTGGCAGGCACCCGCGGATTCGGTTAGCCATGGTTTGTGTAAGAAAGGTTGGAAGGAGTGCCACATAAAAATGCAAATAATTCATGGGAGCCGCTCTTGAAAGTCCGGTTGGCAAGGTAGTTGGTGTACCCATTACCATTCGTTGACAACAACAAACACCTCTCAAAATAATTTTACTCTCGCTTTACAAATGGAAAGCTCTAGCGCATGTTAATCCCTGCTTCCCTCCGCGAAGGGTCAATCTTTTACTTTTATGTTGTGTCTCCATCCTTTCTTTGAGCACTTTCTTGAGAGCACAACTGTCATTCTTAGTGTAATATGCTTGTCTCAAAATATGATTGATTGTGGTATAACTTTGATGCTTTTATCTTTGACAATCACTATTTCTAGTCTTTCTATGAACTCCAGAGGTGCCCGGGCATTTATGTTTTGCCGATCAAATACAGGCAAGCGAGATACCACTCTATCATACTCATTTATGAACATTGCAATCCTGCTTATATACATGATTCATGATGCTTATTATTAATTGTTGGTACCTCTTCATGATTGACATAGCTGTTAGATGATCTTATTTGCTTGTATCTTATTATGAACTGCTTAAGTATTAGCCATATCATGAGAATATATACATCATATGAACAAATGTGTTCGTGAAAGTTCTTTTATCGCTCAGTTGTTAACTGAATTGTTTGAGGACAAGCAATAAGCTAAGCTTGGGGGAGTTGATACGTCCAAAACGTATCTACTTTCCCGAACACTTTTGCTATTGTTTTGCCTCTAATTTGTGTAATTTGGATGCAACTAACACGGACTAACGTTGTTTTCAGCAGAACTGTTACGGTGTCTCGTTTTTGTGCAGAAATCCAACTTTCGGGAAAAACCTCGGGATTTTGACGAAGGCCCTATTTTCCCAGAATGCGACGGAGCCAGAAGGACAAATCAAGTGGAGGCCCTAGGGCCCCACACCATAAGGCGGCGCGGCCTAGGGGGGGCCCGCGCGGCCCTATGGTGTGGCCCCCTCGGCCGGCCTCCGACGCCCTCCTTCGGACTATATATCGGCCTCGACCTAAAAACGCACGAAAAGAAGTCGAAGTCGCTAGAAACCCTCCAGAACGCCGCCACATCGCGAAACTCCGTCTCGGGAGCCAGAAGTCTCCGTTCTGGCACTCCGTCGGGACGGGGAATTGGAGGAGATCATCGCCGCCATCACTGCCAACGCCTCTCCATCGACCAGCCATGTTTCCCCCATCCATGTGTGAGTAATTCCCCCGCTGTAGGCCGAAGGGGATGGTAGGGATTGGATGAGATTGGTCATGTAATAGCATAAGATTGTTAGGGCATAGTGCCTAGTATCAGTAGATGTTACTTTTATGATATTGTTGCAACTTGTTATGCTTAATGCTTGTCACTAGGGCCCGAGTGCCATGATCTCAGATCTGAACATGTTATTGATTCATGAAGATATTCGTTGTTTATGATCTTACACTGCAAGTTGTATACACATGTCGCTGTCCGGAACCAATGGCCCCGAAGTGACAAGAATCGGGACAACCGGAGGGGATGGTAGTGACGTGAGGATCACATGTGTTCACGGAGTGTTAATGCTTTGCTCCGGTACTCTATTAAAAGGAGTACCTTAATATCCAGTAGTTTCCCTTGAGGCCCGGCTGCCACCGGCTGGTAGGACAAAAGATGTTGTGCAAGTTTCTCATTGCGAGCACGTACGACTATAATTGGAACACATGCCTATTGATTGATTAGTACTTGGATACCGTTTTATTATTATACTGCAAATGCCACTGCTATGATTGTTACATGAGTTTCTCTCATCCATGCAACGCCAGTTATCCGTCCCCGTGCCTACGGTATTTTAATCCTGTTGTTTACTAAAATCACTACTGCTGTCTTTGTTACTCTCTGCTGTTATTTTACTACTGCTACTCGTTATAAAAGCTGTACTACTGCGATAAACTCTTGCGAGCAAGTACGTTTCCAGTGCGGCTGAATTGACAACTCCGCTGTTAAGGCTTTCAAGTATTCTTTGTCTCCCCTTGTGTCGAATCAATAAATTGGGTTTTACTTCCCTCGAAGACTGTTGCGATCCCCTATACTTGTGGGTCATCAGTCGTGCACCCCTATGATGATCCGGAGACTGTAGAATTGCTCAAATGGTAGGCTAGAGATCTTGGAACATCCGTTCAGTACGATGACTACTTCTCCACGGGTGAACCCATATAAAGATACAAATACGGGCTACCTCTCATCAGTAATGAGAAGCTCCCGCTTCTACAAACTCAAATGCGAAAATTGCATGACTAGTACATGAAAGCCTGTCAGAACGCGGATATTTACCTCACAGTGGGAATTAAAGATGATCATTACTTTCGGGGGAAGGAGGAGATAAACATTGAGTTTGAAGAACTATTTCAATTCTTCAATCAAGACGCCCTTGACAAATATCTCATCAGTTGCTACTGCATGTAAGTGATTTATTTATGTAATTAAGCCCGTAGCTCAGCTCATTCATTTGCACTAAGAATTATCCTCACTATATTCTTTTTATACGCTATATATTATGCAGAATGAAGATGCTCGAATGCAGAAGAGGCGACCTCTATGACACTGGGTTCATTGATCCAAACACCGTTCATGAAGTTACGGTTCGAGAGTACCCCAAGGACACAGAAGACAACTTGATAAGGTTTTTACATAACAAGCAATATTCTTTCCTTACAACTTCGAGTGAGTGTTATAACTGTCTTACATACATTCAATTTCGCTTACTCGATGTGAAGTCTAAATAATCCGGTGAGTTATGCGTGTGCAGCTTCCACTATATTCTCCTAATCATTCAGCTTAACAAAGAAGTGGTACTTGTCATGGACTCAAAACGTAAAGAGCATGGGCAATGGGAAAACCTGGGTGCCATGCTCCAAAGGTAATTTCAATCAATATCGTATCTTGTGTTCTCATTTGATGATATGAACTAATTAATAACTCATTTACTCATTTTTTCTTTGGTGGGCAGGGCTTGGAAACGGTTCATCAAGACTGCTAGGGGTGAATAGAAACCGGAGCTTACATTTAAAGATCATCATGTAAATAGTACTATAAAAGTCTTTCAAAGCAGAATTCCGTAGTAGGTAAGCTCACTATTTGTGACTTCAACACCCTGCGCAATTTGTAGGAAAATAGCAAATTGCATGTATATTCAACTAGAAGAAGGCAAGTAAGAAAAAATAAAACATACATCACTCATTTTTTCCGAGGTGGGTTCATCATATGTATCACTGATGTTGTTTTCATCATCCATGTACGTACATCTAAAAAATTTGCAACAAGGAGGCAAAATTCAAGGACAAGATATTCCATCTAGTCTGAATAAAATATGAAAACTGTGAGTGACTCACATTATCAGACTCAGCTACAAGATCCCCAAAAATGCTATTATAATCATCAGACAATACTTCATCTTCTGAAGATGACATATCAAGATCCTCCGATCTGGAGTCATCAACATCCATAGTTACTTTCTCATTGTCAATCCAAAATCCATAGAACCGTCCATTTTTTAAAATAAAACCAATATCACTGACCTAATCAACGGAGATGTAATATAACCATGTGTTCATGCATCAACATAGAAAATCGGCTTGAAATTTATTGTGTAATGCAGATCAACAAATGGTGTTCCAAAAATTGATAAAAATTTGAACAAAAAATTAAACCCTAAGCATACATGCGACAATACATCCTAGAAAGCACACGGAATAAGAAGAAAATAATAGTGTGGCACGGAGGCTAGATCAACAAATAATGTCCCAAAAATTGATAAAAATTGTCCAATAAATTAAACCCTAAGTACACATGCGACAATACATCCTAGAAACTACATGGAATAAGAAGGGAATAACAGTGCGACACATAGAGCTAACCTTCTGTGTGTCGGTGGTAATCTAGACAGCCACGGGAAGTTAGGCTCGGCCGCGGTGCGCACGACCTCTCGGACTGCCTTGCAGTGGAACGACATTTATGGTGACCGTGGGCATGCATAGGGTGGATGACTCAGACGATCACCGTTGTATCGCTGCTGTGCTGGGACGGCCAACGATCCACCGAATTCAGGAAGGCATGCTTATCACGATCGACCATGGAACGTGGAAATGGCGGTGGTGAGGGATCGACTGGCTTCAATAAGATAGAAGGATCTAAACCATAGGTATGAATGGCGGCCGTGGGAGGGTGGAGTCGGGCCAACATTGGACGCCGGATCCCTGCCGTGATCGGCGAACAAGTATCCACCAGAACAGATCTACATCGGAGATGGCCACCGTCACCGGCGGCTGCAACAAGATGATCACGGTACGTGAGAATGGAAGTGACAACCAACAACGACCACCACATCCATCCGACGTGGGCCCACCGATACATACATACACCGTACACCCTTTCAGCCAGTACATGGGTCAATTGATATGGATCTCGGGGGGCTAACCTAACCCGGCCCCTATCGCCGGCGGAAGATGCACCTACATAATGCTAAAGTTATCTAATTGTTGGCTTAAGGGTCTATGGAAGCAATGGCCATAGTAGCTATAGTGTCCCAAAAGTTTAAATAAACTAGTGTTTCACTAAGATTTTAAGAGCAGATTTTGTACATACAGGTATGGGTGTGAGTGTTTTCATCACAGTCGATTTATTTCTCAAGATTCGTGCTCACCTATTGGTAGATGAAAAATTGATTTAGCTCTCATTTTGTACCGCAGCGCAGTGAACCCGTGGATGAGCGAGTAGTCTCAAACAGTCTCAAGAGTTTCGCAGAAAATTCCTGATGCAGCTTGAGCACGGCCGGCAAGACGACGGGCCCGGACCTGAATGCATGCGCAGGTTCAGATCCTTCCTGCCGCGCGGTGGCACCCGATCGAAACTCTGTTTTCACTTCTCTGATTTCTTCCATCGGTTGTCGATCGATAGCTCCGCTTGCCAGCCCAATCGATCTGCTGGAGCGCTAGCTCCACACGTGAGAGCTGTCTGCCGGGCGGCGAAGGTTCTTTCTATTATCATCGCGGGCGTCGTCGCGACGTGCTTTTTACGCATTGTACGTGGTTCAAACTATATATCAAGCCAAAATTGAGGAGAACGGTAGCTACGGTCGATCGCGGTTCTTGGTGCTGGCCACAGATGAGGCGACGATAACCAACAGCACAGCAGCTGTCCTTACACTGCACGGACCGCACGTACGACTGTCAGAGATCAGGTACATGGAGCGGAGTCGCGCCCCGGGCGATCGCTGGCTCGGGCGGCCGGGGTCCCCGGCGGCAGCGGCACAGGCCGCGGCGTCGTCGTCACACTGCCGTGCGCGCGTGGGCGCCTGGCCACGGCGCCGGCGCGCGGTATACTAGCCTAGGCAAGCCGATTAGCGGCGCGTAGGCACGCTTGTGGCATCTCGATGCCGGGATATGCCCAGTCGGGGCGCAGTACCTGGTCGGTGGTGTCATGGATCGATCCTGCGATGAGGACAACAAAGGATGCAGCTGTCCCACTTGAATTTGAATGGTTTGGCGTTTGTCTACCATGCAAGAGAATCCATTGGTAGATCCTGCCATGCATATCATGTTCAAATAACATGTTAGCGGCCACTTTTGGCTTGACGGAAAACATAGGATTCGGTTTCCTCTGATTCTGGTTACTACGTAGCAGAAATGAGAAAGCAAAGATGGATTTTCGTTGGATGCCATTTCAAATTCTCTAAGAGGTAGATACACGACGCAAATCCAGACATTGGATTCTCTCATTTCCATCGGCTACATTTCTTGCTTTTTGAATCGGTGCACACGAAAATCGCATCCACATGTGGCTTGCTACTTTATCACCAATGGAAGTTGTGTGCGATGTTGTGATGTCATATGCGTCTCACTAAGCTAGGCCACACTGAAGTTTCGATCCACTGCAGGCATAAATTAGTGAAGTAACGCTGTCTCCTATAATTGATGAATGAATGAACTCCTGCATGACATCAGTTAGATACTTAGATCCGAATATTCTGCTGTGAAGCGCTCCTGTAAAGTATATGTACACTCGGTCTCGATGCAATCATGTACTACATCCATTTCAATGAATAAGGCGCACACCCATTTTAAGATGAATTTTGACCGAAAAAAGTTGAGCAACAAAATATTGATTGTATTGTAGTATCATTGGATGTGTATTGAAAACAACTTTTCAGTGACACTAATTTTATACCAACAATCTTTAGTAATTTTTAGTTAAAGAAAAACAGGCAAAATGAGGATGCCTTATTAATTGAAATGGAGGGAAACTGCTCTTGTCTCTCGAGCTCCAGTGCTCTCGCCATTTAAAAATTATTTTTGAAAGTTATAAAAAATTTGAAAATATTTCTGAATATTGTCAGTGATACATCTCACAGTAATGCAAAATCTCAGGTCAAAATTCTTTATATTTTGTGCTGGAAAAAAGACAAAATTTGATACTGTATTTTAGAGATTTGAAAATACACTACTCAGATCTACACTTATCACTGGTGGAAAAACAGGCTTCCGGTGAGCCCCATAAGTCGCGAAGGTAAAGGAACCGCGACTAATGGCGTCTTTAGTCGCGGTTCGTGTGCCGAACCGCGACCAAAGGCCTGGGCCCAGGGCGCACGGTGGCCAGCTGGTGCACGTGGGGGCCTTTAGTCGCGGTTGGCCAGCCCAACCGCGACTAAATGTGCCCGAAGGCCTTTAGTCGCGGTTGGCCAGGCCAACCGGGACTAACGCCCCTCCCCTATATATACCCATCCAGCAGCCAACACTTAGCCATTTGGAGCCATTCTCTTCACAAACTTCACAAGTGAGTGTTAGGTTTGCTTTTGGTTCCTCTTATGCACATAAGGTGTTTGATGAAATGCCCCAAGAGCATGAAACAAACATGATATGAAGTGTTGGAGCCACACTTGAGGTTTCTCATTTATTTTTTCCTCCTCGATCGCGGTTAGCAACTTGAACCTTTGATGTGTCATTGATAAAATATGCATGTGTGTGTAGTTCATTGTTTAATTTATATTGTTTGTAGCTAGTTAGTTTAACAAATGCATGATGGTTAATTATATATTTTATATTATAATAATGCAGATGAATCGGCAATGGATGTACGGTAACCGACTCTCCGGCGAGTTCAGTACGGGTTTGAAAGATTTCCTCGTAGTGGCCAATGCGAACAAGCGAGGGGTTTTGTTATCTGTCCATGTGTTAAGTGTAAGAATCGGAAGGGTTACTCTTCCTCAAGAGATGTTCACATGCACCTGCTTCGGCACGGTTTCATGCCAAGCTATAATTGTTGGACCAAGCATAGAGAAAGAGGGGTTATAATGGAAGATGATGAAGAAGGGGACGATTTCATCGATGAAAACTATCTTTCTCATTTCGGTGATACTTTCATGGAGGATGCTTTGAAGGTGAAGGGGAAGGTGAAGGGGAAGGTGAAGAAGAGGCACGTGATGATCCCGTTGATGATCTTGGTCGGACCATTGCTCGATGCACGGAGACGCTGCGAAACTGAAAAAGAGAGGGAGAATTTGGATCGCATGTTAGAGGATCACGGGGAAGGCGCTGTACCCCGGATGCGATGATGGTCCGAAAAAGCTGGGCTGCACACTCTGGATTTGCTTGAGATGGAAGGCACGGGCGGGTGTAGCCGACTCGGCATTTGAAAACTTGCTGAAAATGTTGAAGAATATGTTTCCAAAGAATAACGAGTTGCCCGCCACTACGTACGAAGCAAAGAAGGTTGTACTGCCCTCTAGGTTTAGAGGTTACGAAGATACATGCATGCATCAACGATCGCATCCTCTACCGCGGTGAATACGAGAATTTGAATGAATGCCCGGTATGCACTTGCATTGCGTTATAAGATCGAGGCGATGACCACGGTGACGATGTTGAGGGCCGGAAACCCGGGAAGAGGGTTCCCGCCAAGGTGATGTGGTATGCTCCTATAATACCACGGTTGAAACGTCCGTTCGGGAACAAAGAGCATGCCAAGTTGTTGCGATGGCACAAAGAGGACCGTAAGTCGGACGGGGAGTTGAGACACCCCGCGAGATGGAACGCAATGGAGAAAGATCGACAGAGAGTTCAAAGATTTTGCAGCCGACGCAAGGAACATAAGATTTGGTCTAAGTACGGATGGCATGAATCCTTTTGGCGAGCGAGCTCCAGCCATAGCACCTGGCCCGTGACTCTATGCATCTACAACCTTCCTCCTTGGTTGTGCATGAAGCGGAAGTTCATTATGATGCCGAGTGCTCATCCAAGGTCCGAAGCAACCCGGCAACGACATCGATGTGTACCTAAGGCCATTAGTTGATGAGCTTTTACGGTCGTGGGGCAGACTCGGTGTCCGTGTGTGGGATGAGCACAAAGAAGAGGAATTTGACCTACGAGCGTTGCTTTTCGTAACCATCAACGATTGGCCTCGCTCTTAGTAACCTTTCGGGACTTGTCAAATAAGGGATACAATGCATGCACGCACCTGCTTACATGAGGCCCGAAAGTGTACATTTGCCAAATTGTAAGAAGAACGTGTACCTTGGGCATCGTCGATTTCTTCCGAAAGGTCATCCGATAAGAAAGAAAGGCAAGCATTACAACGGCAAGGCGGATCACCGGCCGAAGCATCACGGAACACTACTTGGTGCTTGAGGTATTTGATATGGTCAAGGGTTTGAAAGTCATCTTTGGAAAGGGTCCTGGCGGACAATCGGTTCCGAAGGGAGCCGACGGGCACGTAGCCATGTGGAAGAAGAAATCTATATTACGGGAGCTAGAATATTGGAAAGTCCTAGAAGTCCGCTCCGCAATCGACGTGATGCACGTTACGAAGAATATTTGCGTGAACATCCTAAGCTTCTTGGGCGTGTATGGGAAGTCAAATGATACAAAGGAAGCACGGCAGGACCGCAGCAAAGTTTGAAAGACCACGATGACCAGGCATCCGGAACGGTTTCAAGGTCGTGCCGGCTACGCTACGACCAAAGAAGAGAAGGTCATCTTTTTTGAATGCCTGAGCGGTATGAAGGTCCCGTCGGGATTCTCGTCCAATATAAAGGGAATAATAAACATGGCGGAGAAAAAGTTCCAAAACCTGAAGTCTCACGAGCGCCACGTGATTATGACGCAATTGCTTCCGATTGCTTTGAGGGCTCCTGCCGGAAAATGTTCGAGTAGACATTGTGAAGCTATGTGCATTCCTCAATGCAATCTCTCAGAAGGTAATCAATCCAGAAGTTCTACCACGGTTACAGAACGATGTGATCCAATGTCTTGTCGGTTTCGAGTTGGTGTTCCCGCCATCCTTCTTCAATATTATGACGCACCTCCTGGTTCACCTAGTCGATGAGATTTCCATTCTCGGTCCTGTATTTCTACACAATATGTTCCCCTTCGAGAGGTTCATGGGAGTATTAAAGAAATATGTTCGTAACCGTGCTAGGCCGAGAAGGAAGCATCGCCAAGGGCTATGGAAATGAGGAGGTAATTGAGTTTTGTGTTGACTTTGTTCCCGACCTTAAGCCGATTGGTCTTCCTCAATCGCGGCACGAGGGGAGACTAAGTGGAAAAGGCACGATCGGAAGGAAATCAATGATATGTATGGACGGCCATTCTCTGACTGAAGCACACCACACGGTTCGACCAATTCCAGCTTGGTGGCTCCGTACTTTGAGAAACACAAGAATATTTTACGCTCGGACAACCACAGGAAGCCTGAATCCTGGATTAGGAAGGCCCACATGGAGACTTTCGGCAGTTGGTTGAGAAAACATTTAATGAGTGACAATAAGGTTGTAGATCAGCTGTACATGTTGGCCAAGACACCATCTTCGACTATAACGACTTTCCAAGGGTACGAGATAAATGGGAATACATTTTACACGATCGCCCAAGATAAAAAGAGCACCAACCAAAACGGTGGTGTCCGCTTTGATGCAGCAACCGAGAATGGGCAAAAGGTCACATATTATGGTTACATAGAGGAGATATGGGAACTTGACTATGGACCCTCCTTTAGGGTCCCTTTGTTCCGGTGCAAATGGTTCAAGCTAACGAGGAGGTGGGGTAAAGGTGGACCGGCAATACGGAATGACAATGGTGGATTTCAACAATCTTGGTTACCTTGACGAACCATTCGTCCTAGCGAAAGATGTCGCTCGGGTTTTCTATGTGAAGGACATGAGTAGCAAACCGAGGAAACGGAAAGATAAGAAAACGATCGGTACATCATGCGATGATCCAAAGCGCCACATTGTTCTTTCGGGGAAAAGAAACATCGTGGAAGTGGAGGACAAGACAGACATGTCGAGAAGATTATAATATGTTTGCTGAAATTCCGCCCTTCAAAGTGAACACCGACCCAAGCATTAAGTTAAATGATGAGGATGCTCCATGGATACGGCACAATCGTAAGCAAGCGGGGACACAAGGGAAGAAATGATGTGTAATAATTTATTATTGTACCAAACTTTGTTGAATGAATCATGTGAATTATATTACCCGTGATGTGTTTGGTGTCCATTTTCGAATGATTCAATTGACTCGAGATAGCATCGATGATACATGAAATTTGGAGTGACTAACTCATACTCCCGCATACATGAAATTTGGAGTGACTAAGTCATACTCCTGCATACGGGAAATTTGGAGTGACTAAGTCATACTCCTGCATACATGAAATTTGGAGTAATTTAGTCATACTCCTGCCTAGGCGTATAATATGCATACTCGTAGTCTTCATAGCCGCCGCCGTTGTGCTTGGTAGTCGTCGCCTTCTAAGTTGCCGGCGTCGTCGTCGGCCGCTGCTTGTCGTCGGCCGTCGTCGGGCGGCGCTCGTGGCTCGAGCGAGGGTAGCGCGGGCGGGGGATATCGCCGGCCGTGATGTAGTCCATGACGCTCCGCGAGTCCGGCCGTACCACCATAGCCGACGGCCGGCCTCGTGGAAGTTTCCGGGAGGCGAGACCGTCCTCCTCTCACACCGACGAGCGCCCTCTCACGCCGATTGATGAAGAAGGCGTCCCAAGTATGCTTGGTTATCGGGATGCCGGCGGGGATTCATCCGCTGCTCCCGGCGTGAGGTCGAGGTAGTAGTGGTTCGTGATGGCCGCCCGGCGCGCGGTACCACGAGGGACGGGAGGGACCGGCACGCCGCCGGCGCTAGGCTCCGGCCGGCGAGGGACGCGGTAGCCCGGAGGGCAAGGGTAGTTCGAGGCGCAAAGCTCCTCCACCTGTTGGTAGGTTAGAGTGGGTGCGGTAGAAGCCATGAGAGAGTGATGAGAGATTGTAGAGATGTGATAATGCTGGCCAAGCCGGGCTACCTATATGTAGTGACAAATGGCGGGAAAAATGGGAGCGGGAAGACAGGAGGCGGGACGAAAGAGGCGGGAAGAAAGTGGCGGGAAGAAAGAGGCGGGAAGAAAGTGGCGGGAAGAAAGTGGCGGGAAGAAAGAGGCGGGAAGAAAGTGGCGGGAAGAATTTTTCTGATTTTTTTGATATATTATTTGTATTTTTAAGAATTTAAATTGAATTAGTTTAATTTTTCTGATTTTTTTGATATATTATTTGTATTTTTAAGAATTTGAATTGAATTAGTTTAATTTTTCTGATTTTTTTGATATATTATTTGTATTTTTAAGAATTTGAATTGAATTAGTTCAATTTTTATGATTTTTTGATATATTATTTGTATTTTTAAGAATTTGAATTGAATTAGTTTTATTTTTCTGATTTTTTTGATATATTATTTGTATTTTTAAGAATTTGAATTGTATTAGTTTTATTTTTCTGATTTTTTTGATATTTTGAAAAAGAAAAGTATTTTCAAAAATACCTTTAGTCGCGGTTGGCCAAGCCAACCGCGACTAAAGTCGCTGCCGCGGGAGCGAAAAACCCGCCGAAATAACCTTTAGTCGCGGTTGGGGAGGCGACCGCGACTAAAGGTTACCGCTTAGTCGCGGGTCGCCTCCCCAACCGCGACCTTTAGTCGCGGGTCGCCTCCCCAACCGCGACTAAGAGGGGGGCTATAAATAATCGGCGCCCGAACCGTCGCCTCCATTCTCGTCTTCTCCGTGCGATTTCTGCGCCGGACGCCGTCGCCTCCATCCGCCGATCGACGCCGCCGCCCCGCCCCGCCGCCAACGACGACGCGCCGCGCGCGCCCGCCGCCCTCTTCTCGCGCCGTCGACGCCCTCTTCTCGCGCCGACGGCGCCATCTCCCCGTATGTCGCCGCGCCGCCCGCCCCTACGGTATTCCGTCGCGCGCGCGCGCGGCCGCCGGCGCCGTGTCTTCCCCGCCGCCGCCGGGCGCCGCCCCTACGCGCCTCCGCACGCGCCGCCGTGCCGCCAGACGCGCCGCCGCCCGCACGCACGCGCCAGACGCCGCCCGCACGCCCGCCGCCCGTGTCGTCTACACCAGAGAGGGAGAGGAGAGAGAAGAGAGATCGAGGAGAGAATTTTTTTAGTTTTTTTAAACTAAAATTGTAACGGAAATTTGTAATTAAAGTGTAATTTAAACATGTAATTATAACTAAACATGTAATTTAAATTGTAACTAAACTTTGTAATTAAAAGTGTAACTAAAATTTGTAATTTAAATTGTAACTAAAAATTTGTAACTTAAAAGAAATCGCGACGCTAAATTTGTAACTTAAAAGAAATCGCGACGCTAAATTTGTAACTTAAAAAGAAATCGCGACGCTAAATTTATAACTTAAAAGAAATCGCGACGCTAAATTTGTAACTTAAAAGAAATCGCGACGCTAAAACTAAAATTTGACTTAAAAAAGATTGTGAAAAAACTAAAAGATTGTGTAAAGAAAACGCTAAGGAAAACTTCGTCCCGTGCCTCCGCCCCGTATGGTCCCACCTACGTCACCGTCTTCCCCTCCATCTTTTTTTTTCTGGCCCGGCAATCTCATCCCCAAATCGAGCCGCCGCCAACCCAGCAGTGCGTCGAGCCATAGCGCGCCACTCCGCCTCTCCGCATCCCGAACCCACCTACACCGGTCTCTCGGTCACGCGGTCACTGCGTCCCCCTTTCGCCACCACCACTTGTTCTCTCGGTCACGCGATCACTGCGTCCCCCTCTCGCCTCCCTCATCGCCTCTCTCTTTATATGTAGAAGAGATATGATAATGCTGGCATATACACAATTAATTTGTTTTGACTACATGTTTTCGGGACCGACATATGGCGGACGATAGAGCTGACCCGATTCTGGACAACTATGATCCGGTCGGCGAAGACCATATCTTCGGCATCATAAAAGGCGATATTCCATTTGTGCCGACCGGAGAAGAAGAAGATGATATCTCTTCTTATCCGAACCTTGAGGAGTGAAGATGAAGGGCGCCGTCGGCAAGCGAGATGATGCCGAAGAAACGTCGATAAACGACGATCTTCAATTGGAAGTAGCAACCACCTCCGGCGCCGAGGTAGTATATATATACATATTGAGCGTACGAGTGATACAACTAAGCTGATTTGAATAAATGTGTGTGTACTAACGCGCGCGACTCTCTTTCTTATTTTAGCCCTCGTCCGGATCGTCGAAAAAATCGAGTACGTCGTCGCCAAAGCGTGGCGCAACCAAGACGATGAAAGCAGGAGAAACATGCACCATCGATGTTGTCGACGAAGCAACCGGCAGGCGCCGGAGCCCAGCAAGAACGCCACCAAGTTTGTCGGCCAATGCGGAGCCGTTGTTAGAGACAACGTCTCGATCACCCGCCAGGAGTGGAATGAGCCAAAGAAGGCACGTGTTGGTTTCACTTTTGTCGAACGAGAGAGAAAAAAGATTGCTTCAACAAGCTTATGGAACATTTCGTTCTACCTCCGGAATACCGCAAATACGATGAGGAGGGTAACAAGATTGCGGAAAACAAGAAGAGGCGCAAGCTAGTCAAACAGATTCGCTCTTTCTAGGATGGCCAACGCATTCGGAAATACAAGCAAAATCTAGCCCATGACTTTGTCAACCAGGGCAAGACTCCGGATTTCAAAGGACAATATGAGAAACTGCAACATGATTGGCCAGAATTTGTGAAGCAAAAGAAATCGGAGCGAGTTCCTTGAACTATCGAAAAAAAATAAGGAAAATGCGGCCAAGAAGGAGTACAATCATAAAATGGGGCCAGGAGGGTATCGCTTTTGGCAGCCTAAGTGGGAGAAGATGGAGAACGAGCCGAGGGCGCGAGGAATCCGTCCGAGTACGGAGGGATGGGACCCAAGGGCCAAAAGGCTGGTGGTACGGGCATGGGGGGATCGTCGAACCCGGAGACGGGAGTGTGTTTACCGGGGCAAAATAATTACACCCACCCAAAACCTTATTGAGGCAATGAGGGATGCTCAAGAGGAGGATCAGGTTCAACGGAGAGAACGACGCCCGACAAAAGCCCTCGGGAATCTCGAACACGGAGGACGTGTACGAGGCATGCCGGGGACATTTCGTGGAAACTAGGGTTCCCCCAGAAAGATGACCCGTACGGTTACAGAAGCCGTAAGAGAAAGATGGATCGGGATGCAGATGTTGTGGCGAAGTTGGTAACGGAAATGGATGTGATGAAGAAAACCGTGAGTGTACTAGTCGCCGAAAGAGATGCAGCTCGGGCGCGGCATGAAGATCATCCAATGGATCTCGGAAGCCGGCGGCGGAGAAGAAGCGGCGTGGCTTCCACGGAGACCTCACCGGCTGGTGCACCGACGATCGAAATTACTGCACCGGAGCCTCAGCGGTGGTCGAAGTTACTGCACCGGAGCCTCCTCGCTACCCCGTGGACGATATAAAGGAGATGAAAGCATGTCATCCGTATTATCCTATCGGGAACATGTCCATGAAGGTAGCCATCGGCGGTGCTTTACCACACTGGAGCACTCCACCACAACAACCCCATTCAAGATGGCTATGCTCGTGTGACGGTGGAGGAGATAGTCCAAGGGTTTGAGGACCCGGACATTGACATTGCTACACCGAAGGGGTGAAAAGACTTGGAGATGTCAAGCGCCGATTCATTCTATGGCGAAAGAAATTTATCAAGTTTCCGGGCGAGGCGCCAACAAGTCCACCCCCGTACGGTGGTGGTGGTGGCGGTGGCGGTGACGGTGGCGGTGGCGGTGGCGGTGACGGTGGCGGTGGCGGTGGCGGTGGTGCTTCACCTAATACACCTCATTCACGTCAGCCGACGCCGCCCCCCAGTCCTCGTCCGGCGGGTGATCAGACACCGGTACCGCCCCCAATCCACCTCCGGCGAAGAAGCGAAGCAGTCCCGGGTTGTTAACCGGACCCTTACGTACCTAAGAAAACAAAGGTACCGGAGGTATCACCGAAGCCTCTCCCCGGAGGTCTTGGGAAAGTAGTGCCGAGGAAGTCGAGGCGGGCGCGGCTGCTGATTTAGAGAAATGGCGGGCGGCGTCAAGAAGAAAATAGAGGGCGAGCCCAAGCCGGTATATTCGACAAGGAAAAGCGAGTGGGCTAAGTCATTTTTGAACACACCGTCCCAAGCCGCGAAGAATCTGCACGACGACTATTTACGTGAACTTCGTAGGCAAGCACTCGCGTTCAAGAACAGGAAAGAGTTGGCGGAGAAGAAAGCCTTGGAGGACGAGGCCGAGAAAAAATTAGAAAGGGGGAAAGAAGTTGCCCAGCTCGGGGAACAAAGTAAACAATCGATCGCCCCGCTCATAGTGCAAGCCGCCGGTCCGGATGCCCCCGATATCATAGCAGCTGCGGCAGCTTCATGGATTGATCGTAGAAAGTGCCGAGAAAACAAGCGGCCGACTTAGGTATCACTCTTCGTGCGGTGTTAGGCCTTGATGAGGCGCCAATGAAGGACGTAGTATTTACATATGTGAAGAATGGCCCTCTCATCGAGCACTGCGCGAGAAGAGGATCTACCTCGACAAATGAAAGGTCCGCTAAATTGGTACAAGGGTTACATAAAACATGAAAACGCCAAAGACTATATCTATGCGGAAGTTAAATATGTGCATCACTTCAAACGTTACTTGGGTACAAATTCCTCCGAGTGAATTGTTCCAGCTGTTCAATCTGCGCGAGCTCGACAAATCTATCATCGGTTGCTACGTTCGTAAGTGATTTATTAATTTCTACCCCATCTCGTTCATTGCCCGCACTATATATATATATATATATATTGTCCTAACTATCTTGTTGTGTACGCTATATATTATGCGGAATGAAGAAGCGGGAAATGCGAATAAGGAACATCCATGATGTTGGGTTCATTGACCCACACATCGTTAATTCATATGTGTTAGAACACCACCCCGCCGACGTGGAGGAAGACCTGTGGCGGTTTATTAGAAAACGGCAAGAGAAAAGTGATATTCTATTTCCTTACCATTTTGGGTGAGTGTTTCTGTCTTGAGCACATTCTCTTTTGTTTACTCCATGCATGGTATGTGGCTAATCGATGAGTTATGCATGACTGTGCATGTATCGTGTCCGCAGGTTCCACTGGATTCTTATGGTAATTAAAGTTCAGACCTCCTCGGTTCTCGTCCACGACTCTCTGAATATGGATCCGGCGCTTTGGGGCGACATGAGAAAAATGATGCAAAAGTAATTATTTTCATTCATTTGCGCTCTATATCGATCGGCCTATTTCGTTCATCATTTCCTAATATCAAGTAACTAATTAATAACTCTCTTGTTTATTTAATTTTCTTTGCCTCGTAGGGTTTGGAGACGGTTCGTAGATACCAAGGTCGGTGAATTCAAAAAAGAGCTACATTTTAAAATGGCAAGTGCCGACGATCTGGGGATACTCAGCCACCGGGGACCAATCTATGTGGATACTATGTTTGTGAGAGGATCCGGAGATACCGCAATGAGCGGGACCGGACGTGTGAGAACAACATCACGAGGAATAACCTCCGGAAGACGCTTAGTCCGAAGCTCGCTTCCGACCACTTCAAGAGGAACTAGATCTGGATGGTTGGCGAGGGAAGTCATCGATCCTAGAGGAGAACACTATTACGATGACGTAGATCTTTATGTGCACCGGAATTTGTAACTAACTTGTTCAAAATTGTATATGGTCATCCGATATTGAATATATATTGTATATGGTCATCCGATATTGAATTCCTCTTGAATTCTTTTTGGTTCTAATTTCAAATTTGTTTGAAATTGTACATTCATATGCATGTATGTATACAATACCGTAGAATATGTGAAACTCCTTCAAAATTAAAACCCAAAAGAAATAAAATAATACAAATTAAAAAGAAACCAGATTTAGGGGGAGGGGGGGCTAAACCCTAAACCCTGCGGAGGCCTTTAGTCGCGGTTGGCCAGAAGAACCGCGACTAAAGGTCCTCCGCCCTGGCGCTCGCCTGCGGCCCACGTGTATGGGCCTTTAGTCGCGGTTCGTAAGGAACCGCGACTAAAGGTGGGGGCCTTTAGTCGCGCTACTTTGGTCGCGGTTGGGCCACCGCGACTAATGGCAGTTGCCAACCGCGACCAAAGCCCCTTTTTCCACCAGTGTATCATTTTTTGTAGCTCAAAATATAAAGTATTTGATTTTTTTGCATATCTGTGGGATACATCATTAACTACATATGCATTTTTTCCAGAATCTTTTAAAACTCAAAGATATACATTTTTATTTAAAAATAAACAGAGAGGGCTGATGCCCATGCGCACCAAACAGAATACTCCTAAAAGAGCCAATGACGAGTAAGCTAGTCTACTATTACAGCTAATTAAACACGAACGGGCACTGAATAGGGACAGCTATCTACTAGTAGTAGTAATACAGTATGTAGTTTACCTAGTGGTTTTGATAGTCTATCCATTGGGTCCAAATGATGGGAGCACACACGCACGCAGCATCCAAGAAAACATACCAGGGCCGCGAAGCATGTAGCTAACCGAACCCTCCATGCAGAGAAATCTCACTCTCGTACTACCATAGTAACATTGACTATTCTGTTTAGTTTCCTTGTGTCCAAAATTGCACATGGAGGTTACAAACCAAATTAGGAGAGCAACAAAGAATCCATGTTAAAACAAGACTGCCAATGTGGAAGTAAAACTATCCCAATCTGACAAAATTACTGCATCCATCCCTGCAAAAAAAGCACTGTGTAGCAGCAGCAACAGAGGTAGTGGGTAGCTTCAGCCAAAATAGGAGCGGCAAATTTGACAAAAATAACCAAAAACCGTTTTTTTAAATACACCGTCCGCGAAACTATTTCACAGAAATAACCCCTTAGCGCCGCGCCTGTATGTAGGGCGTTGCACACCACTGTGCCACGCCGTGATGCTCAGCGTGGCAAGGCGGGCCCCGACGCGTGGTAGTGTGGCGTCCCAGACTGGGGCGTGGCATTATAGGTGCAAACGTCGGCTCCTGGGGCGCGGCACTGCGATGCCTATTAGAAAGGCCTGGCCTGACCGAGCCTTCCACTTCATTTCCTTAGCTTGGGCTGAGAGAAGTGGCGACGATGACTAGGGTTTCTCTTCCCCGCCCTCTCTAATCCCCCACCCAAACTTCACAGATCTGAAGCATTTCTCCGTGGATTTCGAGCACACCAAGTTCCTAGAGGTACTCTCCCTCATTTCTCTTGTTTTTGACCTATTAGATTGTTGTTATTGTTGTTGCACACGTCCAAATCTTGGAAGCCCGAAATATATGAATTGACCCAAATGCATGTTTGATGCTAGTTGCTTTGGCCTATTTTGGGCTCCTATGGTGTATATGATGCATTTTCCTTAAGATTGGCAGGTTAGGGTTAGGATTTTTGTAAGGTTAGGGTTAGGGTTATTGTTATGCGTTGTTATGTTGTGTTATGGTTAGGGTTAATGTTGGCTTGGTGTATATGAAGCGGTTTGTTGTCATGTTTTATTTTAGGGATGGCGAGAATTGTCCATGTTCATCATGTCGACAAGTACTCTTTTTTGAATGGAAACATCGAGCTGGGCCCAGATGAGGTTTACTTGGTGTTTGACGTAGCCCTAACTATGCGGAGGACTTGGAACAAGCTGGATTGATTTTAATTGGATGGATAGGAGTTATGTTGTTGAGTTGGAGGGAAGGCATAATGCGGGGTTCAATATGCATGTCCGTTGGAAGACAATGCGTATCAACTCCGAGCAAAGTTGGATTGCATACAAGGAGGTGGTAGCCGAATCACTAGATAAGGCTCTTGAGTTGTTTTCCACCAAAAAGGTTGATAATACTTTGAACTTGGACTTGAACCGGTTTGCCTCCCCATTGAACCAAGAGGAAATGAGTGAACATTGTCGGAATGAAGACGAAGTATTTGAAGAGGGAAATGATGAGTATGGGGACGATGAGAATGAGGTTGATCTCCACAACAACAATGTTAGAGATTTGGATAAGTATTTTACCCAAGAAAATATGAACCGTGATCTCCCGTATAGTCGATGCTATGCATCAGACTCGGATGACGACGGACCCGATGAAGAAATTGATGAAGAGGGATTCACGACCAACGAGGCCGAAGCCCACGACAAGGTATTGGGAAGGGATCATCGGGTACCCTTGTTTCGTGATCTTAGTCTTGCGGATGAATCCACGGTTGATGGTGGTAAGGGTGTAGTGCTTGGATGGAGGCCTATTTCTCACCGGGATGATAATCACGAGATGCATGAGATTGCTTCGAGATTAAAGTTCTCAACATTGTTGGAGTTGAAGCATTGGCCTAAGGAGTAAACCGTGAAGCGTCATCGTCCGTACACGGTGGTTCACTCGGATGTGAAGACGCGTTACACGGTTAAATGTGAGGAGGATGGATGCCCTTGGGTTGTGCATGCAAGACCATTGAAGGGAGGCCCCGATTGGCACATATCTAGTTGTGTATCAACTCACATGTGCCGGGGCATGAGGATGGATGGAAAAGATGCCAAGCACGAGCACCGAGCAACTCAGAGTATGAGTTCATCGCTTATAGACTTTCAAACTCCATCTCGTCACTTCCAACAATGAGCATCAAGAGCGTGCAGGAGCTTGTCCAAGCTATCTTCAACTACGAGAGGTGAAGTACGGAAAGGCATGGAAGGCGAAGCAAGCCACATTCAAGATGTTGTATGGTGATTGGGATGAAGCATATAACTGCGTCCCTAGGTTGTTGGGAGCGATGGCTGCCACTAACCCGGGCATGGTTCATGTGGTTAAACCGTATGCGAACAAGACTAGGATTTACAACGGAAAAAAGGATCGAGTATTTAGCCGTGTATTTTGGGCATTCGAGCAATGTGTCACTTGCTTTTAAACATTGTAGGCCTATCATCTGCGTCGATGGTACCTTCTTGACCGGACAATTCAAGGGCACTCTCTTGGTTGCAATAGCAAATGATGGACAAAACCAGTTGGTTCCTTTGGCTTTTGCTTTGGTTGAAGCATAATTGGGGTGGTTCTTCCATATTTTGAGAACCAAGGTATCACCAACCCACAGAGAAACATGTGTCATCTCGGATCGTCATCAAGGAATCCTCAATGCGGTGAGGATTGACATTCCCGATCATGTTCCATTGCACCATCGATGGTGCATGAGACATTTTTGTGCAAACTTCTATAGGGCTTGTGGGAGCAAGGATTTGGCGGATGATTTTCAAGATTGTTGTCTAGCTGACACAGACCGACGTTTTGCAAACTTGTACAACAAATTGCTTGCTAAAAAAACTCAATCCGGGAGGTCTCGGGTTTCTCAATAGGCACATTCAAGATTTGTCGAAGTGGGCACGAGCATATGATGACGGAGGATGAAGGTACGGTCATATGACAAGAAACTTGGCAGATTGCTTTAACAAGGTTCTGAAGGGTGTCTGTGCATTGTATGTGACGGTAATAGTTCGATATACATTCGACAAGATTAATATGTATTTCCTGAACTACTCAGATGAAACTGACATGCAAATTGCTGGAATGTTCAAGAAGAACAAGCTCAAGTACAAGTACCCACCGAAGATTGACGAGTGGATGGAATTTCAGTCACGTATGGTGGATTCCCAAGTTGCCACACTTTGTTTGATAATGACGAGCTCATTTACCAAGTTGACGATCTGGAGGAACCACGGCCGTCGGTGTCCAACATGGTGGCCGAGCATTCAAGGTCTCACTTAAGGTTTGTGAAGGACATAACACACGGAAATGTGAACAAAGAAAGAGACCTAAGGGAAAGGAAGCTAGAAATAGCCGACCCGCTCCGGGGTCTGCCACTGAACTCGAAGACCACGTCCCACTTATAAGCCCAAGTGGGTCGCCGCAAGCCGGTTGCCGTGATCCTCGTAATCGAAAACCTTGGGCCTTCCAAAAGGGAAGCGCTCCCAGCTCTATATGGATAGAAGAAGAAGCAGACCACCAACGGAAGCGTCCTTACCGGTCCTGCAACAAGCTTCAACCAATTACACATGAAGGAGATCAAATATAAGTCATGGCCCAAGTTGGACATGTCATGTACAAATGGGAAAAAAATAAACAAGTGATTACCTCGTGATACAAGTAGGCCAATGCCGCCGAACCCCAACTCCATTCAGTCTCCATATTGGTTAACACTTTCAGCCGGTGCCACGGCGGTATTCTTAGTCATGTCGGGAAATAGAGTTACGGTGATAACATACCACACATACACACGTGCGTACAGCTTGATCACATCCCGGCTATCTCCCTCAGGGCATGTCTTGAAGTTCTATGAGATACAAGTGAAAGTAGCCCCGGTGGAGGAGACCCTTAATTTCTCACCCTTCTTGTTTATAATATCATCAGGAACCTTGCCAATAAGGTCAAACATTCCGTGCCAATCTTCACAAGATGTGTGATACGTCTCCAACGTATCTATAATTTCTTATGTTCCATGCTAGTTTTATGACAATACCTACATGTTTTGCTCATACTTTATATCATTTTGATGCATTTTCCGGTACTAACCTATTAACAAGATGCCGAAGCGCCAGTTCTCGTTTTCTGCTGTTTTTGGTTTCAGAAATCCTACACAGGAAATATTCTCGGAATTGGACGAAACAAAAGCCCACGGCCCTATTTTCCACGGAGGATTCCAGAACATCGAAGAAGAGTCGGAGGCGGCCAGCAGGGGGCCCACCCCATAGGGGCGGCGCGGCACGGCCACTGCCGCGCCCGGATGTGGGGAGGGAGCCTCTGGCTCCCCCGACGTTGCCCCTTCCGCCTATATATTCTCCCGGATGCGAAAACCCTAAAGAAATTAGTCATATTCCACGAAGAGTTCCGTAGCCGCCGCCATCGCGAAGACAAGTTTCGGGGACGGAGAATCTCGTTCCGGCACGCCGCCGGGATGGGGAATTGCCCCCGGAGTCATCTCCATCGACACCACCGCCATCTTCATCGCCGTTGCTTGTCTCCCATGATGAGGAGGGAGTAGTTCTCCCCGAGGGGCTGAGGGCTCTACCGGTATCTATGTGGTTCATCTCTCTCTCCCATGGTGTGATCTTTATGTGATCATGAGCTTTGTAATCTAGTTGATTATGTAGATGTTACTCTTGTTTATTATGCACTCTAGAGGTTACTTTAATATGAACTCCGGATTAACTCTCCACTGTGTGATGGTGACGAGTGTGTGCATCATGTGTGATTCCTTTATGACGTTGTGGAGCTTGTTTACTCCGGCTTGAGGTGTGCTTTTGCAGCCCTACACAATGAATGGTGTTTGTTATCCAACAAGAGGGTGTTGAGAGTAGCATTTATTTATTTAATTATGTGATCATTGTTGAGAGTGTCCACTAGTGAAAGTATGATCCCTAGGCCTTGTTTCTAAGCATTGAAATACCGTTTCCAACAAGTTACTGCTACATGTTCGCTTGCTGCCATTTTTATTTCAGATTGCAATTACTACTTATAATCATCCATATTACTTGTATTTCACTATCTCTTCGCCGAACTAGTGCACCTATACATCTGACAAGTGTATTAGGTGTGGTTGGGACACAAGAGACTTCTTTTATCTTAATTGCAGGGTTGCTTGAGAGGGATATCTTTGACCTCTACCTCCCTGAGTTCGATAAACCTTGGGTGATTCACTTAAGGGAAACTTGCTGCTGTTCTACAAACCTCTGTTCTTGGAGGCCCAACACTGTCTACAGGAATAGAAACGTGCGTAGACATCAAGCTATTTTACGAGCGCCGTTCTTAGGGGAGGTAAGGTAAAAGGTATTCACATCCTCCGACTAGTAAGCTATTTCCTAGCACTTTTGCCGGTGTGTGAGTGCTCGAAGCTATTTCCTTTAGATTCTGCAATTATATCTTTTTGTTTCTTGTTTTTATTTCACTAGTTAGGCTTAATGGAAAACGAGAAAAATATTAGAGATCTTTATAGTACTTATCTTGAGTTAGGACATGAGGTGTTTGAAGAGAAAATTAAAAAACCTATGGAACTTTATATGCATGCTAATGGCAATGTTATTAGTATGAATGCTTTGAACACCATTGTTGCTAATGCTATGGAAAATTCTAAGCTTGGGGAAGCTGATTTTGATGAGCATGATATTTTTAGTCCCCCAAGCATGGAGGAGAAAATTTACTTTGATGATACTTTACCTCCTATATATGATGATTACAATGATGACTATCATATTTTCAGTCCACCTACTATTGAGGAGAAAATTAATTATGATTACAATATGCCTCCTATATATGATGATTATGGTGATGAGAATAATAATGATAGCTATTTTATTGAATTTTCTCCCACTACAATTAATAGTAATGACTATGCTTATGTGGAGAGTAATAATTTTATGCATGTAGCTCATGATAAGAATGTTTCATGTGATAGTTATATTGTTGAGTTTGTTCATGATGCTACTGAAAATCTTTATGAGAGAGGACAATATGGTTGTAGGGATTTTCATGTTACTAAAACACCTCTCTTTTTGTTGAAAATTTTGAAGTTGCGCTTGTCTTGTTTTCCTATGCTTATTGCATTATGCTTACATGACTTGTTTATTTACAAGATTCCTTTTCATTGGAAGTGGGTTATACTTAAAAGTGTTTCTTATATTGCTTTTGATGCTCTGTTTTGCTTCAACTCTTATTTCTTGCGAGAGCATCATTAAAATTACTGAGCCCATCTTAATGGCTATAAAGAAAGCACTTCTTGGGAGATAACCCATGTTTTTATTTTGCTACTGTTTTGTTGTGTCTTGAAAGTTGTTACTATTGTAGCAACCTCTCCTTATCATGTTTATTTCATTTTTGTGCCAAGTAAAGTCTTTGATAGAAAGTTGATACTAGATTTGGATTTCTGCACAGAAACAGATTTTTAGCTGTCACAAATTTGAGCTGTTCTCTCTGTAGGAGAATCTAAAAATTCCGAAAAAATTCATGAGTAATCCTCAGATATGTACGCAACTTTCATTCAATTTGAGCTTCTTCATCTGAGCATGTTAAGTGCCTCGAAAAATTCGTCTTTACGGACTGTTCTGTTTTGGCAGATTCTGCCTTTTATTTCACATTGCCTCTTTTACTGTGTTTGAGTGGATTTCTTTGCTCCATTAAATTTCATTAGCCTTGGGTAATGTCCAGAAGTGTTGGAAATGATTGTGTCCTTGCTGAACATATGAATTTTTGATTATGCACTAACTCTCTAATGAGATTGTTTTGAGTACGGTGTGAAGGAAGTTTTCAAGGATTAAGAGAGGAGGATGATACAATATGATCAAGAAGAGTGAAAATTCTAAACTTGGGGATGCCCCCATGGTTCATCCCTGCATATTTCAAGAAGACTCAAGCATCTAAGCTTGGGGATGCCCAAGGCATCCCCTTCTTCATCAACAACTTATCGAGGTCACCTCTAGTGAAACTATATTTTTATTCAGTCACATCTTATGTGCTTTACTTGGAGCGTCTGTGTGCTTTTAATTTTGTTTGTGTTTGAATAAAATCGGATCCTAGCAATCCTTGTGTGAGAGAAAGACACGCTCCGCTTTTTCATATGAACACTTGGTGTTCTTCGTTTTACTTTTAATGTTCATGGGAAAAGTTAAAGGCTCGCTGCATTTATTGCTATTTGGTTGGAAAGAGAAAATGCTTCATGTGGTAATTGGTATATTGTCTTGAATAATTTGATACTTGGCAATTGTTTTGAGCTCTCAAGTAGATCATGTTTAAGCTCTTGCATCATGTAGTTTAAACCTATTAGTGGAGAACTACCGTAGAGCTTGTTGAAATTTGGTTTGCATGATTGGTCTCTCTAAGGTCTAGATATTTTTACGGTAAAAGTGTTTGAGCAACAAGGAAGACAGTGTAGAGTCTTATAATGCTTGCAATATGTTCTTATGTAAGTTTTGTTGTACCGGTTCATACTTGTGTTTGCTTCAAACAACCTTGCTAGCCAAAGCCTTGTGCGAGAGGGAATGCTTCTCGTGCATCCAAAACCTTGAGCCAAAACCTATGCCATTTGTGTCCACCATAACTACCTATTAGTGGTATTTTTACTGCCATTCCAAGTAAATACTTCATGTGCTACCTTTAAATAATTCAAAAGTTATTACTCCTTATTTGTGTCAATGTTTTATAGCTCATGAGGAAGTATGTGGTGTTTTATCTTTCAATCTTGTTGGGCAGACTTTCACCAATGGACTAGTGGCACATCCGCTTATCCAATAATTTTGCAAAAAGAGGCGGCAACGGGGTTCCCAGCCCCAATTAATTAACTTTCATTAATAATTCTCTTCACATGTTTTGTCTCGATTCATCAGTAAGCAACTTAATTTTACAAATAGACACTCCTCCATGGTATGAGAAATGTTGGAAGGCACCCGAGGATTCGGTTAGCCATGGCTTGTGAAAGAAAAAGGTTGGGAGGAGTGTCATCCATAAATAAAACTAAAGTACATGTGTGAATAAAAGAGAAGAGGATGATCTACCTTGCTCGGTAGAGATAACGTCCTTCATGGGAGCCGCTCTTTGAAAGTCCGTTTGACAAGGGGTTAGAGTGCCCACTACCATTCGTTGACAACAACAAACACCTCTCAAAACTTTATTTTTATGCTCTCCATATGATTTCAAAACTTGAAAAGCTCTAGCACATGATTTAATCCTCGCTTCCCTCTGCGAAGGACCTTTCTTTTACTTTATGTTGAGTCGGTTTACCTACTTCTTTCTATCTTAGAAGCAAACACTTGTGTCAGCTGTGTGCATTGATTCTTACATGCTTACTTATTGCACTCATCATATTACTTTGTGTTGACAATTATCCATGAGATATACATGTTGAAAGTTGAAAGCAATTGCTGAAACTTAAATCTTCCTTTGTGTTGCTTCAAAATCTTTTATTAATAATCTATTGCTTGTATGAGTTAACTCTTATGCAAGACTTTTTTATGCTTGTCTTGAAAGTACTATTCATGAAAAGTTTTTGCTATATGATTCAGTTGTTTAGTCATTATCTTTTTGTTAGCAAACTATAGACCATTCCTTTGAGTCACTTCATTCATCTCATATGATTTACAATAGTATTGATCAAGATCATGTTGGTAGCATGTCACTTCAGAAATTATTCTTTTTATCGTTTACCTACTCGAGGGCGAGTAGGAACTAAGCTAGGGATGCTTGATACGTCTCCAACGTATCTATAATTTCTTATGTTCCATGCTAATTTTATGACAATACTTACATGTTTTGCTCATACTTTATATCATTTTGATGCATTTTCCGGTACTAACCTATTAACAAGATGCCAAAGCGCCAGTTCCTGTTTTCTGCTGTTTTTGGTTTCAGAAATCCTACACAGGAAATATTCTCGAAATTGGACGAAACAAAAGCCCACGGCCCCATTTTCCACGGAGGATTCCAGAACATCGAAGAAGAGTCGGAGGCGGCCAGCAGGGGGCCCACCCCATAGGGCGGCGCGGCCTGGCCCCTGCCGCGCCCAGATGTGGGGAGGGAGCCTCTTGGCTCCCCGACGCCGCCCCTTCCGCCTATATATTCTCCCGGATGCGAAAACCCTAAAGAAATCAGTCATATTCCACGAAGAGTTCCGTAGCCGCCGGCATCGCGAAGACAAGTTTCGGGGGACAGAATCTCTGTTCCGGCACGCCGCCGGGACGGGAATTGCCCCCGGAGTCATCTCCATCGACACCACCGCCATCTTCATCGCCGTTGCTGTCTCCCATGATGAGGAGGGAGTAGTTCTCCCCCGAGGTTGAGGGCTCTACCGGTAGCTATGTGGTTCATCTCTCTCTCCCATGGTGTGATCTTCTTTATGTGATCATGAGCTTTGTAATCTAGTTGATTATGTAGATGTTACTCTTGTCTATTATGCACTCTAGAGGTTACTTTAATATGAACTCCGGATTCACTCTCCACGGTGTGATGGTGACAGTGTGCGCATCGTGTGTGATTCTTTTATGACGTTGTGGAGCTTGTTTACTCCGGCTTGAGGTGTGCTTTTGCAGCCCTACACAATGAATGGTGTTTGTTATCCAACAAGAGGGTGTTGAGAGTAGCATTTATTTATTCAATTATGTGATCATTGTTGAGAGTGTCCACTAGTGAAAGTATGATCCCTAGGCCTTGTTTCTAAGCATTGAAACACCGTTTCCAACAGGTTCTGCTACATGTTCGCTTGCTGCCATTTTTATTTCAGATTGCAATTACTACTTATAATCATCCATATTACTTGTATTTCACTATCTCTTCGCCGAACTAGTGCACCTATACATCGACAAATGTATTAGGTGTGTTGGGGACACAAGAGACTTCTTGTATCTTAATTGCGGGGTTGCTTGCGAGGGATATCTTTGACCTCTACCTCCCCGAGTTCGATAAACCTTGGGTAATTCACTTAAGGGAAACTTGCTTCATTCGTTCTACAAACCTCTGCTCTTGGAGGCCCAACAACGTCTACGGGAATAGAAGCGTGCGTAGACATCAATGTGTCAATATAGAGTGGCTTCCCCTCAATGGGGAGTGCAAGTATCATCGACTTGTCCTGCAAAGTCACGGTCATCTCCCCAGTTTGGAGGTGAAAACTATGTGTCTCCGGTATCCAACGATCGACAAGAGCAGTGATGGCGGAAGGGTTCATGTTCGGCGTCCGCCGGGTAACCATATGGATGAATGGGAGGAGACCTAGCTTCTCGATGTGCTCCATGTATCGCTCATCGTATGCCGTCTTCCTTGAGGACGAGGCCTCGTGACACCTAAGTCGCAGAGGTCCAAAGACCTACACAAATACAAGCTTCATCATTACAAATGCATTTTAGCATTGGAAAACAATATGTACTACTAGGTTCATTTCTATTACCTGCTTCCTCCCGAACATGAAGTACGCATGGTGTATAGCATCGTAATGAGGATCGAAGTGACATCCTACACATACGAGCATGTCAAAAGTCTAGTGTGATCAATAAGAACAATATAAGAAGTAATATGTGAGCCAATGTGACAAGATAAAAAATAATATGTGACTATATCACTACAAAATCTAGCACACAAGACACAAACAATAGTAACACAAATGCTATTCACATCCTACAAGATTAAAAATGGATATAAATTGCTAGATATGCTCATGAACTAGGGTTTCCCTGATATAATATGTGAGAATTTGACTTCAAAATCTAGGCCACACAAAAACTAATCAATATTCCCACATGTGCTATTGCCATGCTACAAAATTGGTTTAGGGTTTAGATTTCGGACTTTCGATGAACTAGGGTTTCCCTAAAATAGCAAAAATTGAGACATTTCTTGAAATTTTCGGACACAATCAATGGGGATTGAGGGGGAATACCTTGGACTAGTGTGGGGGAGCAAGATCCAGGAGAGATTCACCAATTTGGGTGGTTTCGTAGGAGGTTTGGAGGAGGAGAGAGGGCCGAGTAGCCGCCGCCGCTTCCTGCCGCGTCATGCCGGTTAAAGAACCCTAGAATGGATGGCTCGGGGTTGGGCCGGTCGGGCCCAAATCTTAGGCATCACAGTGTCGTGCCCCAGGAGCCAGCGTTACAGCACCGCGTAGTGTCGTGCCCCGATCCGGGGCACCACACTACCACGGTACCACGCGTCGGGGCTCGCCTTGCCACGCCGGGCGCCTCGTCCGCGCTGAGGCCTCACGACGTAACACGTATGTGTGCAACGCCCTACATACGGGCGCATCACTAAAGGGTTATTTGTGTGAAATAGTTTTGCCGACGGTTCATTTTTTTAAATTTCTTTCACTTTTGGGTTATTTTTGTCAAATTTGCCAATAGGAGCAGCATGCATGAGACATACAGTACATGGATCAGAAGCAAGACCTGCAAAAGGAAAACTTAAAGTTCGCAACAAGATCCTTCTCTTTTGGCACTTCCCCGGCGTGCGGTGTGTCCATGGTCCTAGCCCTTCTGTTCCGTGACTGAACCTAACCAACGCAGCCGACAGTGCAACGGATAGATCGGTGGCATGGCTGAACGGTTGATTGATGCAGCACGTCGGCATGGGCTACCAGCTCTGCTCAAAGCGGAGAGGATGCAAGAAAGAGCATGAGCGGGTTACTGTACTGTTGGTATTTATTCTAGCTATGGCTAGCTAGGCAGTTGCTGCTTATTTTTCCGCCTTCTACCTACCTAGCTGGTGGAATCCGATGCTTGGCTAGCTAGGATCCCCTGCCGCGACCTCGACGTTTGCTTTGTTTCGCCTTCAATAGATGGAGGCAGGGGCTCTAAGGCGACTTCTCAAACCTATCTAGGGTTCTGCCCTCCGGCTGGCGACGTTGTCGATCCGCTTCCGCCTTCGGTGGCCTTAGGGCCTTGGAGGTGTGGCGGACCACGGCCCCTCACCGGTGGGAGGTTTCTTGTTCTTTTTAGGTTGTTTTTAGTGTCTTCTTCAAGATGATGAGGCGGCGGCTACATCATGATGGCAGAATAAGGTCCTCTCCGCCCTACTCGCTCTAGTGGTGCACCTAGTGCCATCAAAGGGCGCGTGGAGTTGTGTCCGGCGGATCTCCTGGAATAAAGTTCGTCTTCGTTTTCATCGGTGTGGTTATAGGTTTGGTTCTTCCGATCTACGGTTCTCATCATTGGCGTTGCTTGCTGCTCTACTGCGTTGTCCCTTTAGGGCCTTAGCACGATGACTTCGCCTCTGTCTACTACAACAATCTCTACTTTGACAAGCTTTGACCGGCTGCGATGATGGAGGGCGAGGACAGCAGCGCACATTCGGCTCGCTCAAATGTTTGTAGTGTCCGCTAGGTTGTCCAAAGAGAAATTTGTAAATTTTATTACTTTTGGTATTGTTTGTACTAATGTTGATGATGATTAATAGATCGGTGATCCTTTTCGCAAAAAAATCGATGGATGCAGGACCAATTCCTTACGCATGTATGTTTAGACTCGATGGATGGAAGAAGGTAGCTCTACTGTATCGACCTTGCTGCTACACCGATCGAACAAGTTGGTGCGATGCGTTGCTTTCTGCAGTCGACCGGATCAGCTTAGCGGCAGCCATGCGTGCGTGCTCTCAGGGCATCTCCAACGGGGCGCCACATTTCGGACGCGCAAAATGTCCACACATGTCAGTTTGTGTCGGGCAGCGGACACGAAATTGGTCGTTTTTATCGTGCATCCGTTTGCGCCTAGGGGTGCCTCCGGTGGGGTGACGCATTTGCGCGTCCGCATGAATTGGGATGCTTAAATAAAAAAATAAACAGATTTAAAGTAGTCTCAATTATTACATTCAAATTCTTAAAAGTTTACATGAAAATAAGATGATATTGACATCTACGCATCGTCTTCATGGCCAACCAGTGTTCACTAATGCTCAATCAGATCTGTCTGTAGGCGTCTGGACCCGATCTCGTCACTGATTTGAACATTCATAAGCAGCTATTGCTGCCGAGGATGATGCCCCAGAAACTGGCGCAATCAGCTCACATTGGAAATCCCATTGGTGCTTATTCCGGCCCATCGGGACGCTCATTCTCAACGATCATGTTGTGCATGATGGACAATTGCCCACCGAGTTTGGAGCACACCAAATCCCCGTTCCACATCTTTCGTGCAAGGCTCTTGCATCTTTGGCAAATTTTCTCGTCTTTTCCAGAGTTTGGATTACGGAAAGTGTTCACCAGATGTGGCTCGATTAGGGTAGATGCCATCAGCAAGATTATATGGCTTGTTATATTCATTTCCATTGATCTCGTAGCTCACCTGAAGAGCTTTGCCTTGCATAAGCCTGTTGAAAACCGGTGATCGGTGCAACACATTGATGTCACTGTTGAAACCGGCCATGCCAAAGAATGAATGCGAAATCCATAAATCTTGAGATATCACGGCTTCAAGAATAACAGGTGCATCCCTCCGCATGGTTGTTGTACCGACCCTACCATTCAAATACAGTTCTTCCACTCCCAGTGCATGCAATCTATGCTGCCAATCATTCCTTTGAACCCTCTAGACTCGTTGATAGACAACAGCCGCCTTGTATCCTCAACTGTTGTCTCCCTTCAGTATGTTCTTCGAACATGTAAATCACGACTCGGCAAATACGTACATGGACTCAAGGCGGTGCTTTCACCCATTTGAAGATACTCGTCGAATATATCAACAACCATTCCATATGATAGCATGCGAATAGCCGCGGAACATTTTTGGTACGAGGTGAAACCTAGCGCACCTGTTGCATCGGGCATGCATTGGAAGTGGGGGTCACAGTCTCTGACGCTCCCTAGAATGACCATGAACAGGTCCCTTGACATCCTATACCGGTGCCGGAATATTTTTTTCGGGAACACCAGATTGGTGAGGTGGACGTAGTCTTGTGGAGCCGAAGGTGCCCTTCCACTCTATTGCGCGATGGGTTTTTTGAGCGGCCCTTCACAAAGCCCCGGTGCATCGGCATCTGGCTGAGGATGGAGACCGCAGTAGCGGCCATGGCCTGCGTCGTGTGATCGGACTCTTCGTCGGAAGAGGAGTCATCAATGACCTCCACGCGGAACTTGTCCAACATCTTACACATGTCCATCTGCGTGGGTAGCAACTGCGGATCAATGGTCGCCCATAAAACCGCCCAAAATATGAGTAAGAAACCTACCGACGCAATTGACCGAACATGTCATGGGTGACGCGGCCGGGCGGCGCAACCCGGCAAATGCTTGGCCCCCAAACACGCGACAGGTGCGGCCCAAAACCAACCCCGACTCAGATCTTGTTCTCCCGGCTGCAGCCGAGGCTTGAGCAGACGGTGTGTACTGCGGCGGTGCGACGGGGCGGCGTGGGCGAGGTTGGGGTGGTGGCGTCGCACTAGGGCAGCAAAGAAGAGTAAATGAAGTAAATCCACGCGGTCAATTTCGTTATCCCTAACATGCGGGACCGGGTAAGAAAGAAAGGACGCTCGGCCCGAGCAAGCATCCGCGGAGACGCAAATATTATGCATATTTAAGGCTATGTTTACGTCACCGCAAACAAGACAATCACTATATCACACCGATGAAACAGGGTCTGAGACTCTTATTTTTCGATCGTGCGAACGCAAACGATCGAACAGCATCGGCCCGCTCGAGATGCACTCAGTCTACGGACACGCTGCCGAGAGGAAGAACTGGTATCAGTGCAGTTACGTGGCCTACCTACCAGTACGCTGCCCGTACCCTAGCCACGCATGAATCGCGAGGAAGCGCACGCGCGCGGGCGTGTGCCTCGACCCGGCGGCCCCTCGATCGTCCCCGTGACAGGTCACGGCGGCTATTTATGCGACCGAATCACCGATCGCACCGTCAAGCGTACGGCCGGGCGGCGGCGCGATCCAGCATTCATGGACTTCATGCAGACGAGGACTGGCCGGTGCCCGGTGGCGGGGTTCCGACTCCGGCCGTAAATGGCTCACGAGCCGTTGGAGCATACACACACAATTTCTTCTGAGTCGGGATCGATCAGGGAAAATTACGCCTATAGCATGTTGAACTAGTTTTATATTCTGGCGTGACAAAACATATAGGAGTGTAGAGTTGCTTGGTAGAGAAAATAGGCTCATAATGATTTTACAAACGATTAGCACGGGCACCGGATCACTACCTTTGTGCCGAACATAGACAATACTATTGAAATATTGGACC